>NC_061113.1:166475475-166668923 GCF_002878395.1 Capsicum annuum
ATTGCCGGAAAGACTAGGCCTACTAACGGCACAAAAATAGATGGAAGGTTCAAATTTGTCATAGAAGGGGTACCTCACTGCAGAATAAACCAATTTCAAAATGGGATAACATGCTCGATAGGGCATGAGTTCTAGTATCATAAGCGTTTCCTCATAGGAACGTCCGCAGATTTGATCAATTACTCTTCGTGCTTTGTCAGCAGACATAGATATATGTTGACCTAAAGCATATACTTCCGTTTTTTTCTTCTTTAGCATAAGGTTTGCCTCCTACTACTGAATCATAAGCATCTAGATTTTTTTATTAATATTAACGTTAACGACGAGATCTATTATCGCTTTTTGCATGTCCTCTAAAATTTAATGTAGGTGCAAATTCTCCCAATTTGTGGCCTACCATACTATCCGTTATATAAATAGGCAAATGCTCTTTTCCATTATGGATAGCAATAGTATGACCGATCATTGTGGGTATAATGGTAGATGCCCGGGACCAAGTTACTATTATTTCTTTTTCTACTTTTGTGTTAAGCTTATCAAATTTTTTTAATAAATGATTGGCTACAAAGGGATTTTTTTTTAGTGAATGTGTCACAAATGCTGATATGGATCGAAAAAGGGTGGTTCGGATAGCATCTACAAATATTACCAAAAATATTGTTCAAATACTTTTATGAGAGGGTTTTATCGAAAACGTGAGAAAACATCGAGAAAACAACAAATATTTTTTGGTTTTAACCCTGCGACATAGAAGGAATAGGAAAATACCCTATAGAAATATTTTAAATTTAAAACGAATAAGTCGACCTGGTCTACGAATCTATTCTAATTATCAACGAATTCCGAGAATTTTAGGTGGAATGGGTATTGTAATTCTTTCTACTTCTCGAGGTATAATGACAGACCGAGAGGCTCGACTAGAAGGAATAGGTGGAGAAATTTTGTGTTATATTTGGTAATCCTTTATAATATCAAAATTGGATTCGAAACTTCCTATTTGTTAAATTTGTGAAAAAGAAAAAGGGGGGTTGTCTAATATCTTTCTAATTAGTTTATACCTCAAGGGAATTTTAAGAACCAAAATGGAGTCATAAAGCTTTAATTACTGAATCGCTTCCCAACGGTCTATTCCCGATTCGTTTAGATCTGATTCTCAATTCTGTTTCAAGAAAGATCCGACATAGTTTTATACGGATACTGCCAGGAGATAGAGTAAAAATTGAAGTAAGTCCTTATGATTCAACCAAAGGGCGTATAATTTATCGACTACACAACAAAGATTTAAAGGATTAGGTTTTCAACTTCACCATTCCTTTCGGGGGAATACAATTCGAGATGAAAAATTTCAAGAAACTTATTTTCTTCCAAGAAATAGATTAAGAATTAAGGTAAGGAATGAAAAATATGAAAATAAGAGCTTCTGTTCGTAAAATTTGTGAAAAATGTCGACTAATTCGCAGGCGGGGATGAATTATAGTAATTTGTTCCAACCCGAGACATAAACAAAGACAGGGATAATCAGACTTGCCAGAAGAGCCGATGTATAAATAAAGAGTCTGTTTTGACATGAAATGGATATATCCATATATCTCTGACTCATATTTACGAGATGATAAAATATGGCAAAAGCTATACCGAAAATTAGTTCGCGTAGGAATGGACGTATTGGTTCACGTAAGGGTGCACGTAGAATACCAAAGGGAGTTATTCATGTTCAAGCAAGTTTCAATAATACCATTGTCACTGTTACAGATGTACGGGGTCGAGTAGTTTCTTGGTCCTCCGCTGGTACTTCTGGATTCAAAGGTACGAGAAGAGGAACACCGTTTGCTGCTCAAACCGCAGCAGCAAACGCTATCCGTACCGTAGTGGATCAAGGTATGCAATGAGCAGAAGTCATGATAAAAGGTCCCGGTCTCGGAAGAGATGCAGCAGTACGAGCTATTCGTCGAAGTGGTATACTATTAACTTTCGTACGGGATGTAACTCCTATGCCACATAATGGCTGTAGACCTCCGAAAAAAAGACGTGTGTAGAGCTGAACATTGAAGAAATCTCAAGAGAAATAAAAGATTCGATGATCTAATCAAATAATAGTACTATGGTTCGAGAGAAAGTAACAGTATCTACTCGGACACTACAGTGGAAGTGTGTTGAATCAAGAACAGACAGTAAACGCCTTTATTATGGACGCTTTATTCTGTCTCCACTTATGAAAGGCCAAGCCGACACAATAGGCATTGCGATGCGAAGAGCTTTACTTGGAGAAATAGAAGGAACATGTATCACACGTGTAAAATCTGAGAAAGTCCCACATGAATATTCTACCATAACGGGCATTCAAGAATCGGTACATGAAATTTTAATGAATTTGAAAGAAATTGTATTGAGAAGTAATCTATATGGAACTTCTGACGCGTCTATTTGTGTCAAGGGTCCTGGATATGTAACTGCTCAAGATATCATCTTGCCGCCTTATGTAGAAACCGTTGATAATACACAACATATAGCTAGTTTAACAGAAACAATTGATTTTTGTATTGGATTACAAATAGAGAGAAATCGTGGATATCTTATAAAAACACCACATAACTTTCAAGATGGAAGTTATACTATAGAGAGCCCTTTCTACATTTTTGTCTATTACATTACGAAATAATGAATTGAGTTCGTATAGGCATTTTGGATGCTGCTAGTGAAATAGCCCTTCTGGCTATATTTTCTGTTACTCCACCCATTTCATAAAGTATTCACCCCAGTTTAACAACAGCTACCCAATATTCAGGGGATCCTTTTCCTGAACCCATACGTGTTTCTGCGGGTCTTAGTGTAACTGGTTTGTCTGGAAATATACGTACCCATATTTTTCCACCATGACATGCATTTCATGTCTTTGCTCGTCGGCCTGCTTCTATTTGTCGAGATGTAATCCAAGCAGGTTCAAGTGATTGAAGAGCATATTTACCGAAAGAAATATGATTACCTCGATAAGATATTCCCTTCATTCTTCCTCTATGTTGTTTACGGAATCTGGTTCTTTTGGGGTTATAGTTGATGGTTGTTTCTGAATTCCATCTCTACTACAGAACCGGACGTGAGAGTTTTTTCTCATCCAGCTCCTCGCGAATAAAAGGATTCCAAAAAATTCAATTTGAATTAAGCTAGAAGAGTCAATCTTAAGTTAAGATATATATGTATTTACTAAGTAATACCTTGAACGTGGGCTTCTTTGAGATTTCATTAAATCTATTAGTAATTTTTATATCTTGTTTGAATAGATAACTAAACTTTTTAGTTTTATAAATAGAAATATAAAAAATTGTATTATTATACCAAATCCTTATTTTGTCCTTTATTGTATTGTCCTAAATTTTTCAATAAAAAAAGTTTTCGCGGGCGAATATTTACTCTTTCAATCCCTATTTCATTTGTAGGGTTAACTCGTGATTTCTCAGATTTCAGAATACATGAATTAATCTCTGGTTCGTTCCGCCATCCCGACCAGTGAATCATTAAGATTCCTTGTTCAATAGAATCTTTTGCATTCACAAGTTCCGTCGTTCCCATCACTTCTGACTTAATGGTTAGGTCCGAATTCTACAATGGAGCTCAAAATGAAATTGGTTCTTGAGTCAATCTTCTCGAAGGCTTGGCAGGTGGTGTTGTATGATTCTTCAAATCAAAGTCCAGCTTTTTAGGGGAATATGAATATGATCCCATACCAGTAAAAAAAACACACAGTCTCATCGTACTAATAAATTCCTTCACTGTTAAAATTTATCAAGACTGCAACTAAAGTTTTCACAACAAACCTTTCCTCAATTGGCACTTCTATATCATCTTCATAACTCACTTCAATGACTGAAACTACACTCATTTCCTTCGGTTGCTTCAAAGATTGACACGAATCAAAACGAACCTCTTTATCATTGAGACTAAAATTTTAGCTCATTCAACTCCAAATCAACTAGTACTATAACGGTTGCCAAAATAGGCCTACCTAAGATTATGGGTACTTCAAAGTCGACAACGCAATCCAGAATTACAAAATCTTCTTGAAATATAAAGCTTCACCTTACAAGTACATATAAAATTCCCATAAGTCTCTTTATGGACGTGTCTTCCATCAAAAGCCACATAGTAGTAGGCTTAGGATCCCTTAAACCCACATGTTTGAAAATACCTAATGGAATAAGTTTGATGCTTGCTCCAAGATCTCAAAGAGCTTTCTCAAAGCTAATAGCTCCAATAGTACAAGGGATAGTGAATGCTCCAGAATTAGCTTTCTTCTGCACTAGTGATCTGTAGTAGTAGTGCTTAAATGATGAAGGCTATCCATGGGCTCATAGCTCATGGTCCTTTTCTTTGTCATAAGTTCTTTCATAAATTTAGCGTATCTCAGCATCTGCTCTAGTATGTCAACTAAATGCACATTCAACTTCAACTTCTTCAGCATAGCCATGAATTTATTAAACTTACCCTCATCTTCTTTCTTCTTCAATCTATGTAGAAGTGGAGGTGATGGCTTTGGTATTCCTATTGGAGTAGCCTCAACCTTCTTTACTTTATTTTTCTCCACATCATTAAGCTACTTCTTCTCAGATGACTTCTCTATATTTTCTAGCTTCTCAAACTCCACTAGATATCCATCATTCACCTCCTCTTTTAGCTCCACTGTATAACATCATACCACTCCTAGTGGTAATATCCATACAGGAACTATCATTTCTCAGATTTGGACGGTGTCACTTAGTAAAGTCCTACTCTTTCTTTGATTGAATACTACAGATTATTGGATCATCTGTTGCACTAATTTTTTAATAGACATAGAGTTTGAGTCAACTAATTGACTCATGGTCAATAAATCATTCTTTATTTCCCTCACTCTAGCATCTGTTGACTGTACTCCCTTTAGAAATTTAGCCATCATATCCTCTATTAACATTTTCCAAGAATTATTTGCAGCATTGTCACAGCTTCTTAGTGGTAAAAATATCAAACCCTATCATTTTTATTTCTCTAGCTTCCTTGATCATTATCTCTATAACCATCTTTATCATAATAAGTCTGACCTTAATTTCCTTGGCACTGGCCCAAAAACTCCCCTGTTAATTTAAATAGTTCGTCTCCTCCCCAGAATTAGATTTAACTCCCTTACTATAGACCTCAAAAATTTAACCTTTTCTACCTTCCCCAATAGCAAGTGTTTTGTAAGTAAATCTGTCTGGGTCTTCATGTGAGACATATCTTGATCACGCTCCTCTTCTTTCTGATGTTACTCTACTGACATTCTAATAGAATTAGTATTGCTTGCTACCTTAGAATCCCTAGTTTGCTAAGCTCTACTTGTTTTAGTTATTTTCTCCAACATCTCTGATGATTTAGTAAAAGTAAGATCCCTAAAAGCTCCTTGTACTGTGTTATCCATGGTTTGATTTGTAATAGAATTCAAAGCTCTATAAAATATCTCCATCAGATGATTTTCAGTTAGCGTGTGATTTGGACATCTTGTTAGATTCTTTTTTAATCTTATCCATGTTTCATAAAGGTCTTCATTTGATAGTTTCTTGATGTTGTTGATCTCATCCCTCAACTGTAACGTCCTAGATGGCAAAAAAAACCTTTCTAGGAAAGCTTATTTCTGTTGCCTTGAGTTTGTTATCGAATTAGGTGCCAACTCATTCAACCATAAGATTGCCTCCCCAAAAAGTGACAAAGGAAATAACCTCAGATGGATGGTATTTTGCCACACTCCAGGATTATCAAAGGATTTGTAAATGTATATAAAGTTCACAATATGCATGTTAGAATCATCCCCAGGTAGTCCACCAAATAGTCCCTTTAGATTTAACAGCTGAATCATTGTGCTCGTGATATTAAACTTTACTCTTGGAGCCAATGGTGGTGGAATGATCACTCCAGTAGCACAAACTCCATCCAAATTAGACCCATCATCATCATCTAGATCAAACTGCACTGTAGGCTGGCAGTTTTCTCTCCCTCTAGCTTGCTAATTTTGATTTACTAGTACATCCACATTTTTTGCATATCACCTATTCATAGGGTAAACCAACTCATAACCTCCCAAGTTATCATTGTTTACATATCCTTACGACTAGGGTTGTATGCATTTTGTTGATTAACCTGTGCAATAGCCAAAGAGGCTAGTCTTGCAACCTCTTGTTGTTCAGCCATACTCCTAATTCTTTGAGGTTCCAGGTTGAAAGGTAATAATGGCCTCCCTGACCTTTGGGTTTGTAACATACACAAAATAGAGACTGTGAGTATAAAAAAAAACAAATAAAAGTAAGCTTAGGAAACTTAACTAAGAGTCAATTAATTCACATACAATTAATTGACAACCATATTTCTTGAGAATGACACTAAAATTTGATATGCCCAAATTACAACTCTTCTAAAAATGTGTAAGTAGTCCTTATCAAATATATAACCCAACTAGGTTGGGGTTGAATCCCAAAGGGAATGAGATGTTAACTAAGTCTTATGATTATTAATGGACTGTCAGTCATAAGCTTCCAGAAATAAGTGGGTTTGTTTTGTTAAAAATATTGGTTTGAATGTTTACACAATATTAAGAACTAGTGTTTAAATTGCAATGTATAACAAATGAGAATTGGTCAACTAGGAATATGATCACCTAGGTGTTCCAACACTAAGGGTTGTGGGTTATTGCAAATCCGTACTTAACAATTTCAATTGAATGGTTAATTGTTTAATTAATTTCATCTATTTGTTTCTCAAACTTCAAAGATGGATTCACTTTAATTCTTTCAAACTTAAAGTGATAAAGTTGTTCAA
Organism: Capsicum annuum; assembly: GCF_002878395.1. Classification (NCBI taxonomy): domain Eukaryota; kingdom Viridiplantae; phylum Streptophyta; class Magnoliopsida; order Solanales; family Solanaceae; genus Capsicum; species Capsicum annuum. Next base: position 166,482,295 of record NC_061113.1, read on the forward strand.
CAAATAAATCCTCAAGAGATTATCCGATTAAGACATCCATCGTAAAGTCAAAGGGTAATTACTCTAATTATCTTGTAACCCCTCTCTTTTCTCAACACCAACTTCTCTACTTAAGAAAGTTATGTTCATGGACACATCCCTCAAGTTTTCAACCAACAAGAATCATTAAAGAGAAGAGAAAGTTATTCAATTGAATCTATTTTAAGGATTTTTATCAATCCCACAACCCTAGCAATGGATTACCCTAAGGCTCCCATAACCCTAGTTATAGTAGATTTAGCCAGACATAATAAATGAGAAGAAATTAAACATATATTCCATAAACAATTAAGAAATACTTACAAAATACAAGATGTTTATCAATTTTGAAATTACTAGTGACAAATGCTGAAATCCCTAGGCTTTCAATTTGTTTCTCAGTGAATTGTGTGTTGCAACTTTTAACAGTAGCCAAAGATACCTAATCTAACCCTAAGTAGGGCATTTATAGGCTCCCATAGAGTGGGGATTCAAAATTCAAATATAGGTTGCCGCATCAATATTTGATGATTGACCTGACGGTCTGTCGCTCAAGTAACTGTCCGTCGGTCACACCATTAACATTATCTAGATTTGAGCTGATTCTATTTTGAAATATTGATAGTAATAGTAAAGGTCAGTCAAAGGCCTGATAATCCATCAACCCGGCCGTCACCTTAAATTTCATTGCTTCTGTTAAAGTGTGATGACCATGGAGACGGTCCATCACAAGTTTGATGTTTCTTCAATCTGACCATTGCCAAACTCCAGTACATGCTTCCTTCTACCTAATGATTGACAACCATGATAGCGGTCCGTTGCAGAGGTGATGGCCCATCATTTTACCCATTGAGTTGCCATCTAATGTTCCTTTTCCAAGTTATTCTTGCTCCTGAGTTAACTCCCTTAAAAAAAACAATCCCAGAATCAAATACTTCAATAGTTGCTAGAAACAAACAATTATCCCATGAAAAAATGAAAAAGATCTGTCAAATGCCGAAACATCAGAAACCATCCTTCTTCAACACAAATAACATAGAAGCTCCCAAGGAGACACACTCAATCGAATGAAACCCTTACCAAGAAGATCCTAAAGCTGAGAATTTAGCTCCTTAAGCTCGGCAGGAGCGATATATTAAGGTGCTATATAAATAGGTCGGGTACCTAACTCAATATTAATAGAAAGATCAATATTATGCTCAGGAGGAAGACCAGGTAGATCGGTAGGGAAAATATTACAAATCTCATGAACTGTAGGATTAGATTCAAATGATAGACTCTCAGTATTAACATCATGAATATAAGTGAGATAAGACTCACAACCCCTCGAAATAAGCCTCTTAGAATAAATATAAGAACTAATCCCTGTCGACTCATGGCTAACTTCTCCCTACCACATGACTGAGGGTACACCAAGCACAACAAAGTTAACCGTCTTAGAAAAACAATCCAGGACCGCATGATAGTGGGATAACTAATCCATGTATAGAATCACATCAAAATACACCATGTCTAATATATCAACATCAGCATAAGTATCAAGATCTGAAAATGTTACAACACATGATCTGAAAACCCAATCCACTAATAAACGTGGAAGTAGATACATACTATGGCATATAATATTAATCCCAAGATAACCGCTGAGCATAATAAGCAGATATATAAAAATAAGTAAGTCTCTGATCAAATAAAGCAAAAACCAACAGATGGCACACTAATATCGTACATGTGATAACAATATCTGAAGACTCAGGCTCGGTTCTAGTAGGTACTACATACAAGTGACCATGCCAACCGCCTGGATTGTCTCTTCACTGATCTCTTGTTCTACCTGCCTGAGAACCTCCACGAGCACCCTAGAAACCACCCCTATGACCATGCATACCACTTCTAGCAAGGGGCGAGACTTTATAATTCGGTGGAATACCCTGAAGTAAAGGAATCATCGCTCCATGGCTAGGGGTAATCTCTCGAGAAATGACAAAAAGCTCTACAACCATAACATGCCCCAAGCGCAGTACTGAAGCTAGAAGATCCAACTGACCTAGAATAAACATGACGACTAGAATAACTAGAAGACAATCCTCTAGAAGTCTGACCACTACCCTGACAAGAATGATCAATGAAACTAGAATGGCCTCAATCGATAATCTGAAGTGTGGCCTGAACGGTCCTATTAGACTAACTCTAATGCTGATGTAAAGAGTACCTACCCGGAGAACCACTACTTCTAAACTATGAGACACTATGGCTCCTACTAAAACTACTCTGATACTATGGCCTATCATAGCTACCCCCTTAGGCCTCGTGATGTATTCCCTTCATAACTTGATCATGATCAGAAACCTTAGCAAAAGACCTACCCGCAACAACCAAACTCTAAGTAGACATACGAAGAGGAAGACTCAATCCCTGAAAAAGCAACAAACTCTTTGATACTAAGTTTCCAAAATAGAAGTAGCATGCCTAGCCAAGTCATAAAATTGAGCGTCATACTCCATTATAGTAATGGATCCCTGCTCTAACCTCGAGAACTAATCTCCCAAATAATCCCTAAGACTGTGAGGCATATACTTCTCCAAGAAGATCTTGGAGATCTGAGTCCAATTCAATGGGAAAAATTCAGTTGACCTAGAATCAAGATTACCTCTCCACTAATGTTGATTTGCCAAATCTAACTAAAAAGTAGTGTAATCCACACCATGAGTCTCAACTCGGCCAAAAATTACGAAGCCTATCCTTAAAACCAATCAAAAAGTCATGTGTATCCTCTCTCGGTGCACTAGAAAACCTAGGCAGAGCCAATCTCAAGAACCCACCCATCATTTTCTTATCCTCAAAAGACATCGCAGGCTGGGCAACCATCGATTCAGCAACTACCAACTAGGCAACCACCAGCACCAGAGGGACCCCAACTCTGAGAACTACAACGACAGGTTGTGGCCTCGCTCTAGTACTAGTCTGATTTGTAGAATGTGAACCATCAAATGGTACACCATCAACCAATTCCAAAAGATGAATCAAATTACCCCTTAGTACTGAAGAAAAAATAAACTCCAGTGGTGCCTGGGCTGGTCCTTGGCCTATCGCTAGCTGGAGCAAAGGAATCTCTGGCTTGGGTACAAGAATTAAGTCTAGTAATGACCGCCCCCTATCCCGGCCCCTAGCTATGGACACATCCCTAAGCAGTCTAAAACCTCTAGGCCATCTATAAATAGTGAGAGGATCTATAGAATCAGTCTCAGGGCCCTCATCTTATGTAGCGGCAATACGTGTCCCAACTATCTGCAAAAGAGTGAATCCAAAGGAATGCTTTAGAAACCTACCCAAACTCTTAGAAATAAATGGGTGAAAGAAGTAAAGAACTCCAAATAATGTCCCATAGTATCCCAAAGCTAAGAAATGAGCGTCATCATTCCGATCTGCGAGATTCTACTAGACATTTGCTTTGGTACCAACAATACCGGTGAAACCAAAGCTCTGATACTAATATGTTATAATCTGATTTTGGAGATATGATGGCACCTACTTTGTCCCATCATTAGGTAAGCCTTAGTTCAAAGCTAAACGCAATGGGCTAACTTGGTGAAAATGGCTTAAAAGCCAAAAATCAAAATTTTAAGAGTTAAAACAGCAATAAAGCGGTCATAAATGTCTAACAGATAGATAAAGGGGGAAACAACCATCCCAAGAATCAATAATGTTGGTACAAGAGATACTATAAATGAACTATAAGTACTGAATAGTCCCATACAATCTATCTTAAAAATGAAAGAAAGGTTGGGAGAGTCCAGTGTAGGTTGGTTGAGATCAAATTCAAAATTTGCAGGTGACCTGCTTCTAAATAAATTTTTAAATAAATTAATCAAATTGAATTCCCTTCCTCCAAAAAAATTATCATCCATGTGCAAGCTTCTATAATCGCCAACCAAATCAAGGAGAGAAGTAAGAAGGCAGATAGGCACTTCAAAACCAAAGAGCCTAAAAATATCTTGGGATCATCGAACTCTTCCTTAAATATGGGATGATTTGATGTCGATCGATAGTGTGAAAACACTTCTCAATGTTGAATTCAAAAAACCTGAGAGAGGTTTCCCATTTATCTTTGATTCGTCTTAGGATGAAGTGGAAGGCTCGACCTAAGCAGAACTGCCATATGTCTGGAAACTTGAGATTGCAAATGGATTCGAGTAGCATTTTGATCACCACTTTCATGATCCTTTATACAGGTATAATAATTATGAGCGATCTAAACTTTGACCCTATTATTTCATCATATTGTAAAGGGGGAAAATCCCTTTTTTGCTCCCTCTATTGATAGAAAAAGGGAACTCCTGCTTTACATAGATAAGTAGAAGGAAAAAGGGTAACTTCAACTCTAAGATCTCGCCTAATCTATGAAATCAACTATGAATGAGTGTCACATCAACAAAAATAACTAGTACTTGGATCTGTAGCAAAAAGGCATAAAGGAGTAGTATGAGTACCAAAACCACGGGTACTTAGTAGGCAACACCATCCAACTGAGATAAGATAAATACGACAAGATATAAGATAAAATAACTAGGTGAAGATAAAAGAACAAACCTGGAAATACGATCCAACACCACTGTACATAAGTAAATATATAAATATGGAAAGTAACGTAAATATCACACCATTATAATAACTAAATTGGCCCACATAATCCAATAAGTGTGCGTCACGACCCAAAAATGAGGATTATGATGGCACTTATCGCGCCGTACGTTGACAAGTAAGCCTATCACCAAAACTGATACAAAAGAGGAAAAGACGGAAATACCTCAAGGTAAGGCTTCTAGAATGAAGCTGAATCATATAAGTAATTATACCAATGTGGAAAGAACATATCCAAATATCATACATTCCCAAAAGCATGTGTAAATAGTGTAAGAACTACTAATACAAACCATGAGCAAAAGACATCAGAAATATCCATACAGGGTCAACCTCTATCTTCGAATAAAAATAAATACCTAACTATTATAGAAAGATAGAGGTGAAGTCAGGATGCATGAATGTCTAGCTGCTACCTTGAGAATCTGAAGGCGTTCGAAATCAACCAATCTAAGGTACACTCGAGCTAGGACCTGAACTGAAAGGGCGCAGCAGGCGTAAGTATGATCCACTTATACTCAGTAGGTATCGTAAGCTGAACAAGCAAAGTAGTAAATAAGGCATACAAAATATACACTAAGGGCACTTCCTTGTAATTAGAAAATGTCCCGCAATGGTAGCCTACACCGCTTACAATTATAGCTCTAAAATATTCAAACATAATACAAAAACACACCAGATAAGGATATAGATATACATAATATCACATACAAGTAAAACAAAAGAGGAACATGCATAATCAAGACCATCAAGTATAAATAAAGGAAAATAGAACAATAAGACATTAACAAGTTAAGATATAGAACAAATAGACAGATGACAAGTCAATATGGAAATAAAAGCAAACCATAAATACAATAAAACAAGTACAATGTATATGATGATGATAATGATGCACGAGGTCACTGAACAATCTCCGTATACACCCATGGAGGAAAGACTCCCGATGTCGGACCCATGTGGGGTTCATCAACAAATATATAATCCATATATCCATATACATATCTCCTTCCTGGCATATACCTCGTGAAGTATTTTTTAAGATGTCACATTTTTATTCATAAAAAGGTGTTGCCAGTGTTTCTTAGGTATTGTCATTGTGGTACCATTTATTTCATGAATGAGTATAATATAAAGATTTAATGCTCACAACCAATCATAATGAGTATTCCCACAACCAACCACATGATATATTTCTATAATCAACCACAATGATGCATTTCCATTACCATGTAAGCTAATATTCATATATTATTTCTGTTCAACCATGAATTCCACATGTTTGATATGCCAATAGAAAATGTCCTGCAATGGTATCCCATACTGCTTGCACTAATAGTTCTACAATATCCACACATGATATAACAACATACCATATAGAGATGCAATTATACACAATATCACATATAAGTAGAACAATAGAGGAACATGTATAATCAAGATCATCAAGTACAAATAAAGAAAGATAGGACAATTAGACATTAACAAGTCAAGATATAGAACAAAAAGATAGATGAAAGTCAATAAAGCAATACAAACACAACATAAACACAATAAAACAAGTGCAATGTATATGATGATGATGATTTATGAGTTCATCACACAACCTCCGTATACACCTATGGAGGCAAGCATCCTGACGTGGAACCCATGGGGGGTTTTCCAACCCATATACAATCCATATATCTAATCCAATCTCCTTCCCGGCACTACCTTCGGGAAGGGTTTTATAAGATGTCACATTTTCTTTCATTAAAAGGTATTCCAAGTGTTTCTAAGGTATTGCCATGGTGGAACCATTAATTTCCATAATGAGTATGATATAACAATATATTGCTCACAACTAATCACAATGAGTATTCCCACAACCAACCACATGATACATTTCCACAACCAACCACAATGATACATTTTCATAACCATGTGAGCCAATATCCACTTATTATTTCTGTTTACCATGAATTTCCACATGTTTCATAAGCCAAAAGTATGAATACATATATATATATATATGTATATATATATATATCACAATATACCAAAGGTACCAAAATAGTCATTTGCAACAACACAATACAATTATACACATGCATTAAAGGCTATCAACATCATATAGGACCCCAAATGGTCGTACATATCATAAAATATCTCAATTTAAAAAATTACATCACATATAGGACCCCATACGGGTACAAAACATAGATGGTCATTTTTCATGATTAGTATCCACCCTTAACATGTATTTTATACCATCATTTACTACCTAGCCAAGTCTAAAAGAGTTAAGTGATAACCTACCTCGAATACCGAAATCAATCCACTATACTTTCAACCCACGACCTTACTTTTCACGAACAATTCCAAAATCAACTGAAATTAAGAAATATAGAATGTACACATCAAAATAAAGGTAATGGTACCCATATTAATTACTTTTGGTTTGGGGTCAAAATGAACCCCCGAAATGAGTTTTCAAAAAAAGGAAAAATTGTAACTTTGCATAAAAAATGTATTCCCCATATTTGTAGGAATAAATAGATGAAAACTCAAGTCAAATCGAGTAAAAAATGAGGTTTAAATCAAAGAAAAACTATTTTTGAGCTTTACCGGGTAGATTTTTTAAATTCGTATTAAAATCAAGAATCGAAGTTATTTTGAAGGTTAAATAGATGAAAAACTAGTGATTATATTATTAAAACATTATTCAAGTGAAAAGGGGTGAATTGGGGTTTTAAATCAAGCCCTAAGATTTTTGGGCATTTGAAAAATTAATCAAAAATTAGAGTAGGATGAAATCTCACCTTAAATTCGTAATAGAATAAAGAAATAGATGTTAATCTATCTTCATAAGCTCCCACAAGATTCACTTTCAAGATTTCACACTATTTTAGTGTTTAACTCTCAAGAGGCAAGGTGAAAGAACGAAAAAAAAAGAGTTGATTTTATACTACACTGGCTTTTAGAAAAAACAAATTTTTTCAAGTCCAACCCAGTATTTGACGGGGTGCCTGGGATTTTTTTGGAGTCTGATATATTCAAATGAACTATGTAACCACACTTTCGATGCTCCCGACTAAATGGCAATATCAAATTTTTGAAAAAAATGTTATTTTCACAAAGTTGACCTCCAAAATTCAAAATAACAATTTTTCAAATTGAGGGTCGAAATTAGATTTAAAAGCCATAAAACTCGACCAAACATGTTACCACCCTAAAATTACTGTTCCAGGCGTGTTGGAAAATTTAGATTTTCTATCTGACGCTATTTAAACCAAATTTAGGTCCCACACCCATATTTTCAATTTTTTAACTTTTCGACCAACATGTTGAAATGAGCTTGGGTGCATTGGGACCCGAAGCAAAGGTCTACCTAGCCTAAAATTGATATTCTAGAGCTATTGGCGCAGTTCGTTCAGCCATCCATCACAAGGATCAAAATATATCCATGTAAGTCTAAAATAAGGCTCTCAAGGCACTAAAAATCACAATACCACACAAAAGGCATCAAAATGCATTAGGAACCATGCCAATCACCTCACACCTCAGAAATACCATAATGCAACTACGGGGAAAGGTAAAATAGTCAAATCACAAAAAATTATAAATTTCACATATTTCATCAAATTTTCAGGTCGTTACCTCATCCACTACTAAAAATCTAGTTCATCCTCAAACTATGGCAAAGAAACACCTTAATCAACGAAGAGTTGCGGATAGGAACTATGCATATCACACTCGACCTCCCAAGTAGCCTGATCTACAAGTCGATGTCCCCACTGAACTTTAACCACAGGGATAACTCTAGAGCCCAACCACATAACATCCTTAGCTAATATGGAGATAATCTCTTTAACAAAGGACAACCACTCATCTAACTGAACCGACTCCCAAACGAATGACATGAGACTCATCAGGAATATAGCAGCAAAACATAGAAATATGAAAAACTGGATGAACAATTGACAAATTTTGGGGAAGTCCAACTCATAGGCAACATCACCAACAGTCTGAAGATTTCAAATGAACCAATATACCTGGGGCTAATCCTACCTCTCTCCCCAAACCTCATCATACTCTTCATGGGTAGGACTCAAAGGAAAACACGATCACCAACACCAAACTTAATGTACGAAGCCTACGATCTCTATAACACTTTTTTCTACTCTAAGCAGCTCAAAGTCTATCATGAATAAATCAGACTCTGTCTAAGGAATCACAAAGCAAGTCCGTACCTCGAGGCCTCACCTATGAAATATCAAACCAACCCATTGGCGAGCGACAATACCTACTATATAATTCCTCAAAATGAGCCATATCAATACTAGAAAGGTAGCTATTATCATAAGAAAACTCTGCTAAAGCAAAATGTTGCTCTGACTAGCCACCAAAATCCATCACACATACGCGGAGCATATCCTCCAAAACCTAGATAGTCCGCTCTGACTAGGCATTAATTTGGGGTTGAATTGTTGTACCGAGATCAACCCGAGTTCCCAACTCATCCTAAAATGTCCTTCAAAATTGAGATATGAACATCAAACCATGAACTGAGGAGATTAACACGGGCATACCATTAATCCTCACAATCTTACGAATGTAGACACATGCCAACCTATCGACACTGAATGAATTTAAACTAGAATAAAATGGGTTGATTTGGTCAATCAATCAACGATGACCCACAAACTGTTAAAACCACAAAATGTAAAAGGCAAACCAGTTATAATATCTATGGTGATCTATTCCCACTTCCACTCGAGAATGGGTAACCTCTGAAGCAAGCCACCAGGTCTCATATGATCGACCTTCACCTACTGATAACATATCCAACGAGCCTAAAAACTGCTATATATCACTTCATACCACCTCACCAGTAGTGCAGTCTCAAATCAGAATATATCTTAGTCACTCACGGATGAATGGAATACTTGAATAATGGCCTCTTATAAGATATAACCGATCTAATCATCCACTTTCAACACATAAACTCGGCCCCCAATCCTCAAAACTCCATCTGAATAAAGTGAGGATCCCTTAGCCTCGCCACTCAACACCTTATATTAAATTAACCTCAATCTAATATCATCAAATTAATGAGCACGAATATTCTCCATCAAAGAAGATCTAGCCTCCATAAATGTCAAAATGAACCTAGTTGTTGATATATCAATCTTAACCATCTGATAGCTAAAGACTGAACCTATAAGGCTGAAGGCCTCTCTTAGGTCAAAATATGTGCCAAGCTACCTATGGTAGCGGACTTCTGGCTCAAGGCACCAACAACCACATTAGCTATGCTCGAAAATAGAGAATAGTCAAGTCATAATCCTTAAGAAATATAAGCCAAAAACACTACCTCATATTAAGATCTCGCTGGGTGAAGAAGTACTGAAGGCTATGATGATCTGAGAAGATCTCAAAACAGACTCCATACAACTAATGCCTTCATAAATTGCAAGTAAACACAATTGCACATAACTCCAAATCATGTGTAGGATAATTCCTCTTATGATTCTTCAACTAACAAGATGCATAAGGAATTACCTTGCCCTCCTGCATCAACACAGTACCAAATCCAACACCAAAAGTATTACAAAATACCGTAAAGCCCACACTCTCTTTAGGCAGAGCCAAATAGGTGATAAAGTCAACAAATCCTTAGATTTTAAAAGCTTACCTCACAAGAATCAAACCATTGAAAAGAGATCATCTTTTGAGTCAACTTAGTCAAAAGATCTACAATAGATAAGAAACCCTCAACAAAATGTCAATATAACCTGCCAAGCCAACAAAACTCCAAATCTCAATGAGTAAAGTAGGCCTATCCCAATCACAAACCACTATAACCATGTCTGGATCAACCATAATACCCTCTTTAATCACCACATGACCCAAGAAAGAAATAGAATCCAACCAAAACTCACACTTAGAGAACTTTGCATACAACTTTTTATCCCTCAATCTTTGAAGCATAATCCACAAATACTCCTCGTGTTCAGCCTCACTCTTGGAATAAATGAAGATATCATCTATAAATAAAATGAAAAAGGAGTAGAGATACAGTTAATTCTCTCGGTTTATCAACTCCATGAATACAGTAAAGGCATTAGTCAACCCAAAGGACATGACCAAGAACTCACATTGACCATATCGAGTTTTAAAAGTTGTCTTTAGAATATCTGAAGCTCTAATTCTCAACTAGTGATAACTAAATCTCAAATCAACCTTCAAAAATACCGCAACACCCTGAAGCTAATCAAATAAATCAACAATGTGAGGAAGAGGACACTTATTCTTAATCATCACCTTATTCAACTATTGATATTAATACATATCCACATAGAACCATCCTTGTTCTTCATGAACAAGACAAGCGTACCCCAAGGAGATACATTAGCTTGAACAAAAAGGACTAGTGCACCCTATGGGGAAACACTCGACCAAATAAAACTCTTGTCTAAGAGATCTTTCAACTGCTCTTTCAACTGCCTAAGCCCAGCTGGAGCTATTCTATAATTGTGACTTTGTTCAACTGACGATAATTGATGTACATCATGAGAGAACCATCTTTCTTATGCATGAAAAGGATTGGTGCATCGTATGGGGAAATACTTGGCCTGATGAAACCCTTTTCTAAGAGATCTTTCAACTCCCTAAGCTCAATTATAGCCATTTTGTAAGGTAGAATAGAGATATGCTGGGTATCTAGAAGGAGATTTATTCTAAAGTCAATTTCCCTTTTGGGAGAAACACCGGGAAGGTCTTTAAGGAATACATCTAGAAATTCCCTTACCACTAAAATTAACTCGGGACTGGGGCTCTTATAACTAGATTCTTTCACTCAAACAAGATGGTACAAATACCCTTAGATATCATCTTTCTCACTCTAAGATAAGAAATGATTTGACCCCTAAGTACTGAAGTACTACCCCTCCATTCAATAACTAGTTCATTGGGAAACTAAAACTGAATAACTTTATTTCTGCAGTCAACTGAGGCATAACATGAGTGGATCCAATCCATGCTGAAAATGATGGCAATATCAGTCATCTCTAAATCCACAAGATCAACTGAGGTAACTTTCTAGGATACTGTGACCAGGCAGTTCCTGTATACCTGTCTGGCTACAATACAGACACCTATAGGGGTAGACACTAAGAAGGGTTCTACTAATATTTCAGGACTGACACCAAAGTTGACGTCTATATAAGGGGTTACAAAAGAGGGTGAAGCTTTGGGATCTAATAAAGTATAAACATGGAGATGAAAGATCTAAAACATACCTGTAACTACATTAGGACAACTTCCCTGATCCTTTTGGGATTAGAGTACATAGAACCTATTCTAACGCTACCCGAACTGGACGCGACGCCCTACTGAGTAGGGCGATCGACTCAAAATAAAAGGCAACTATGTTAACTCTGTTGACCAACCAATGGACATTCTTTGACTCTGTGGCCTGGCTTTCCATATCTAAAACACATATCACTACCAACCTTACACATACCCTAATGATTCTTACCATATTTTCTACAAAGTAGATTGGTACGACCCTTATTCATATTACCTTAATACTTAGAGCCTAGTTCTCTTTCTCGATTGTCATTCCTAAATTTTTGCATTGGCGCACTTGTAGAAAATAAAGCTAGGGTTGAAAATTTTTTATGGAACTGAGAACGGTTTCCATCCTCTGACTTTGATTGAGAAAAGTTAAAACTACCTATTCTGACCCTCTTATTCTCTCTCTTTATCTTCTTAAGCTTCTCTTTCTCAATTTGTAGAGAATTAGCGATAAAAATAGATAGTTCCATCTCTTTAATCAACATAGCAGTCCGACACCCCTTGATCACACTATCAGATACACCAGAAACAAACTTACTCATTTTATACCTATTATTAGCCACCATTAAAGGAGCATACCTTGCTAACTTAGTAAACTTAAGCAAGTACTCCTTCACACTCATGCTGCCCTGCTTCAGGTTAATAAACACCTGCACCTTAGATTTCCTTAACTCTAATGGGAGGAACCTATCTAGAAAAGCCATGGCGAATTCCTCCTACTCTACAGGTCATACATCAATACCCATATGTAACCAACTCTGCACACTCACTCGAAGTGACACCCATGATACCTATCATTTTTTGAACTATATCAAAAAACTCTTACAGATCCTCCTCAGACTTGGATCCTAAAAACAAAGGGGGGATTCATTTGGGTAAAATCCTGAATACTAGCTGCGGCTATGTTTGCCACTATATTAGCTTGGGCAACAACCTACTGATTTTTCTGAGTAGCTACTGAGTAGAGAAAGTGGTAAAAGCACCTCTAAATTTAAAGTGAAAGACATAATCATTTAGAGGATCTTCCTGAACAGGTGGTGGTATAGACTGGTTCCTATTCCTTTTTTTATTTTTTTTTTAGGAGTCATTGTATATAAATAGAATGAAGGATAAGTTAGAAAGAGAGTTTAAATAGAGATCATGCTTATTTGCATGATATGAATACTTAAAGAAGGGAAACTTTTCCTAAATCATCTTGTAGCCTCTTGTTCATAAGTATGGCACGCTTTACACCCATGTAAAAAAACTTCACTCAACTTTCAAACACCCTAGGACACTTTAAGAATCTATGCTCTGATACCAAGTTTGGTCACGATCTAAGGCTACCCCATAGTTGTGACAAAGGTCTTTACAGTTACAAGTGACAACAAGCTAACCTATGACTAGTACCTGTTATGTGCACTAAATAAAATATGAACATAACACATGTATGGAAGATAAATTGAAAAGGGAATGTAAATCTGAATACTGCAATAATAAATCAATCATAAGTCTGAAGCATCTGATAAAAATTGAAGGTAACTGATTGACTGTCTAACTGACTATCTAAATGTCTGAAAGCCTCTAAACTGACAGAGAAGTTGATAGGACAAACCCCCAAGTAACTCCTATGATTGAATAAAATAAATATTAAAATAGTTGAATAATCATAACACGTCCTCGATGAATGAGGACTCACCACTAAGGTTGTTGAACTTGCGGTTAACTATCTAACTGTGATTGAGAAACTGTGCATCCGAACCTACGATATAAGACATCATAGCTCAAAGAAGAGTATGTGATCAGTACTTTAAATATACCAGTATATGAGATCAGGTTAGGCTATTGTACATGGAATATCATGCATATAAAATAACTACTAACTGAATAGCACAAGATAACAAATAATAAATGTATGAAAAACTAAATTATTTAAGAATGCAATACCAAGCATATAATATTTTTGAAATAATTTGTAAACTAAAGTACTAAAATCTGAAACCTGAATAACTGGTAATCTGAATGCTTTGGTCAAGCATGCATGAACTAAATTCTATTATGAATACTGTACTAAGACTTTGGGATGTATCATCTAACCAACATGCCCCAATCTGAACTAATCGGGATTAAACCTATAACCCAGTTGGAATGGTATTATTATTGTGTCACGAGTACTAACACTAGCTATGTAGATCTACTAAACTGGCATCTAGAAGGACTAAAGAGTCACCTTATACTAGCAAGAGCACTCATGAGATATGTGTCAACCCTAAACTGCCAGGAAGACATCTCAAACCTATGGTTGCTATGTAGTTTTATAACTCAGGGATTACTACTAAGGGTCATACACTAAACTAGTAGGAATTCCCTTTCCCCAGATTTGCTCGGTGCTTAATTCTACTCCCAACTGAATGACACTGATTACTGGACTAGACTAAGTTTAACTGAGCAAACAAATAATCATAATAACTGATTGAATGACAATATTCATGGTTTATCTGAAATCATTTTGAGGATATTGACATTATGTAAACAACTAGGTATCGGGTGTCCATAACCCACTAACATTGAATAGGTAGATCTATGCAGTAATAGTAATTCCATATACAAGCTTTAAAAACTATAATAGGTACTCATTTTTCAAAACTCAAACTTAGGCAATTCAGCAAACACATGAGAGTCATAAACTTAAACATGGGAATGGGTAAAGCATGTGATAATAACATAGTTATAATACTAAGACTATGAACTAGGGATTTAATTATGAAGATTTCAAAATTCAAAACATGTAATGGCTCATTCCACTTAGATACACTTATAATCATAACTTGAAATCAAACTATTAAGATATCCATGGACATAGTTCAACTTAAACATGTAAAACTCATGATTTAAAAACAAACAGGGCTTCTTAGACTCCATGGGTGAAAAAGTCCCATGGATGAGCATCACACAAACCTCACTAGATGATTTCGTGAAGATTCTTGAGAATTTCTTAAGGTTTGAAGCTTGAATTCCTGGATTGCTTGATAATAGGTTAGGGTTTGTTCTTGAGGAACAAGAGGCTTCTTTTGAGTGAATTTGCGATAGAAAAAGCAAATAATGCTCTTTAAGGAGTTAAATCTTATGTTATGGAATGATTGGGTGAATGGAAATGATAGAAATTCTCTTAATTATCAAATACAAAGAGATGGACTGTTAAGAAAGGCATGGTACACATATTAAAATGGCACATTGGAGGGTGTCGTGCCCTCCCTAAAGTAGTGCACTGAAGGGCGCAACACCCGCGTTAGAACGGTGCACTAGAGGGGGCAGAGCCTACTTAGAAAGGTGATGCTACTACTTTTGATTCCTAAACATGCCCTTACGCTTGTCCAAAAATTTCAAAATTTACTCGAGCTGTACTTTGAACTACCCCAATCATGATTCAGCTTAAAAATCAACATTTTGTGGTTGGAAAGATAAAAAATAAAATTATTAAAGTTTGGAGGCATTGAAAATGACTAATTCACAACATTTAGTAAGATTTCTAAGTCTTATACCCCTTTAACATAAAATCATGAGCTGAATTGAGCTAGAATCTTATGGGGTGTTACACATATGATATGATTTAATGAGAAAAATAATCACTGAATGTTTTATGTTATCCATCAAATGAAGAGACTTGAAACCATTTTTATAGAACTTTAATAGACTATAGAACGAGGAGGATGAATAGGGGATGATGACTTAGACGAGGATTAGCTTAACTTATTGACACTTATGCTTTGTAAAGTCATATTTTACACTTTTGACATGTTTTGATGAGAACTTAGTTTAATTTAGTTTTGCATTTATTTTGAAGTAGTGTGATGTAAATTTAGTTTGTTGTTGTATTTGTTGCTCTTCAACATGTGTGTTTGGTGATCTTCAACATGTTATGATCATTCTTAGTTTAATTTGAGTGTTCAGTTTAATTTGAAATATCGTAATGTAAATGTAGCTTGGTTTTATGTTGGTTTATAGGGGATAACAAATATGTAACAAATTTTTGGAAAAATTTATGCAGAAAACTAACCTAGTGATAATTTTTTTGGAGATCGATTTTCTACATAAATTTTTTTAGAAATTTTTGTAAATTGATATGTAGATATCAGTTCTTTGGAAAATATTACAAGAAAACCATATCTACCGACCTTCAAACATTAGTTCTTTGGATTTTTTTTTTGAAAAATTATTATGTATCGACCTCCTGATGTCAATATATCAATTTATTTTATTTTTCTTTTGAAGGTAACAAACTTCTTGAGGTCAGATACCTGAGAAATTTTAAATATATATATAGGTAACCAATCTCCGAAGGTCGGTAAATTCCGTCCACCCAAGGTCGGGTGAAATATCGACCAAGTTTTTTTTAATCAAGCATTGCAAAACCAACTTTGATGGGTGATTTTTGAGGTTGGCATTTCCTCTTTTTGTTTAAAGCAATATCTTGTTAATAATAATAATAATAATAATAATAATAATAATAGTAATAATAATAATAATAATAATAATAATAATAATTACTTAGTTAGAATATTATCAACCAATGATACTAAGGTTGAACATCATAATCTTGTAGTAATAGTTTCGGCTCAGGCTATATGTAAAAAGTCCTGTTAGAAAACCTACTGACTCCACAAGTAGCATTTAAGGCTATATATGGACTTGTAATGAAACAAAAATATTATTATTAAAGTTATGCAAAGCGTAAAGGTTCCAATAGTATCATTGAAGAGGTCCGGTTCTCGTTATGGTATTAGAGCCATATGATTAGTAGTGATAGGTGTTATACGTTCAACACATTCTTAATTATGAATATAATTAAGAAACAAACTACTGTTAAAAATAGTAGAAAAAAAGAATATGATATACCACAACACCTAGCTCCTCTTAATAAGTGAAAAATTCCTGAAGTCCAACCAAGATTAAATATCAAATGAAAACTTTTGAAAAATTAGGTCTTAAACAAGTTGTTAAAACAACTGAAGAAACAACAACTATTGATGATGATCATGCTAGTTTTAGAATATTATCTGAAAATAATTTGGCTCCTTACAAAGAAACTCATAGATTTATACATATAGGATTAATACAAGTTGCATTTAAACCACTAACTTTATAAAGTTTACCTGAAAGTTTTATAGCTTCTCCAAAAGATGGACGAGATCAAAATTGAAAAAAGTCTCTTATAGGGACTGTACAAATTAGCCTAGCTTATGGGCCTCTATATTTTAATGCTTATCCTAATTTGCAAATATCTTACAATGATGAAATTTTTTTAAATTCTTTGGTACTAAGTATTAAATTGCATGGCTATAATTATATGCCAGGAACTGAAGTTATATGTCTATGTTATAGAATTTATTATAAACCTTTGTATACTTTAAATCCTATGTGTAAAATTATAGATTTCAAAAATGAAACTATTTTAATAGAAACTTATTTTGGTAAAACAAAAGTAATTACTAGGAGACCTATTAAATAGGATAAAATGGATTTTCCTAAAGAATGGATTTTTTAGGAAGCTACCCCCTCCTCCTCAAAATAATATAAATAGTGAAATTCCAGAAGCTGAACATACCGCAGATGGTATTGTTAAAATTAGATTTTTTAATTGCACACCTTTAATAAATAGAGCTGATAATATGAGGTTGCATCTAGGTTAACTATATCAACTTCTTATTAAATATCTCTCATCGATTATATCATAAATTTTCCATCAAAAGTTTCTACTTATCAAATTAAAGAAATAATAGAGTTTGTAATATCAGACTGCATAGGATAATATAGAGTAATACCCTATGTTTAGAAGTATCTATACATCAAACGACTCATTCCCTTGAGTTGTACATACAATATATAAGTCATATATTAAAGTCGTATTTAAGACAGTGTGACATGGTGGACATTCTATTATAGGTACAACTATAATACCCCATATATTTCTAAGCTAGAAAATAAACCGTTGTTCCTACACATGAAACCTCCTATCCTGTTATTCATATTGGAGTACATGAATTAGGATGAGTATCATAGTGATAATAGAGGTTATGATATGTTAACCATGTTCATACGAGTCACTTAGAGTAAGCCAAGCTAAGAACTTTGGAATCCACCAAGTTTTCGTGTGTGATTTCACATAGGTCATCTTTGAATGAGCATAACTTGGTTTATAGGTGGTATTTTGGCAGATTATACCCTCCAAATTATAGAGAATTGAACAATTTTTCCGTCGATACCAAATTCACCTAAAATAGACAACCGGTGAAGAAATTATGGCAATTTAAAGTTTTAACAGCGTTATTTCAGTCAGTGGCGCATCGCACCATAAGCCAAAATGACGTTTATCAATTTCCAATGTCTCTCCATGATTCCATTACATCCCAGTGAGTTTTCAGGTCACAATTAAAGGGCAACGCAATATCTTCGCGTCACGTCGGGGGCCCAAATTGGGTAATTTTCATAGAAATTAAATGACACATCTAGAGGGGTATTTGGGTCATGTTTCCACCCCTATATATATTCCATAAACATGGAATTAATCCCTTATTTCACCAAAACATACTCTTTCTCTAAAAATCCTCTCAAGAACACATTAGGGTTTTCAATTGGGGATTCAAGTTTAAGCAAATTCCTCCATTAATCATCAAGAATCTTCCATCTAAGGTATGTGTAGTGTTCATCTATGGATTCATTTCATTCATAGAGCTCAAGAACCATGTTTTAAATATTATTTTTTAATTTTCTTGTTGTGGTATGACCATGTACATGTTGATGATTGTTGTTTAAGTTTCAAGATGATATCTAAAGGTGTTTTCATAAAGTATATGTGTTCGTTAGTTAAAATCCATGAACTTTATGACATTTAAAATGGGGAAATTCATGAAAACACACCTAAGCTAAAAGAATGCATGCAAAGTGTTTGATAAAAGGCCCAGGATGATAGAATTCAAGTCCCATGATTTAATAGTGCTTCAATGACAAGTCCATGCTCTATGCTTTATGATTTCATATGAATTCCATGTGATATATATACGTCGTTGTTGTGATATGGATTGAGCATGATATTGAAGCTATGCAAGTATACACTTGTTGTATGAATTTTCCTTCCATACGTAAGAAGTTGAGAACTATGCTTAGGGTAAAATCCCCTACTTATGATATGGTGAATTGTGGACTCCATTTTATGATTAAGTTAGTTATGTGTGTCAATTTTCTTCCATCGAGTCCTGCGGGTACTAGTACCCAAAAAATATATTTGTGTGCCTAGGGCCATGTCATATTATCATGATAATGTCAGTCAAGCCATGACCTATAGAACTCAGTCTATCATATGACTCAGGAAATCTCAGAAATTTCATGATCTTAATAAATCTCAGATAGTAGTACTATTCTGTTAGTCAACGGAATTCAGTTACTCAGTCCATGTAAAGCCAGTTAAATCATGTTCTATCTCTTCATATGGGAGTAGAAGTTAGCACCGAGTGAACCCCAGGATGGGAACTCAACTGCCAGTTTCGGGTATGATTCTTAGTGGTCATCCTTGTGTTCCAGAACTACATAGCTACCATAGGTTGAGATATCTTAACCTATTAGATTAGGGTTGATAAGGTGGCTTAACTTATCAGTTTAGGGTTTCCACCATTCTCATTCGATTACCTGCCAGCTAAGGGTCACTCACAGCTGTCCTTACCGGTGGTGCGGTATTGACACCCTTCCAGTCAGGGAAGAGATTGGACCCCAACCTAGCTGTATGCATTATTGGGGCATGTCAGTTAAGTAACTACCTCCCACAGTTTCAGTCCCAGTCTTAGTAAAAGAACTCAAAATTTTTTTAGATTTTAGTATAGCAGGACTATCAATTACAGTCAATTTAGTTACAGTATGAAACTCAGGTAGTTTCATCAGATTCAAGACTATCAGACACAGTCATCCATGTTATCAAAATCCCAGTATCAATCATGTTAGATAATAATAAACTATGTACTAGCGTACAAATCCAGATATCATGTATTCATGATTTTAGTTACTATGTATGCATGTTTGTACTCTTACGTTTCTATCAATCAGTTAGTTAGCATTGTTCATGCATGTAAACCCTTTTGTATTTAGCCTACCTCACTCGTATACTCAATACTCCCAGTCGTACTGACACATTTGGGCTATGGTGCTTTCTTTCATGTTATACCATAGGTTCAAAGACACGAGTTCCAGATCAGCAGTAGCATTCCAGTCGTAGAGTTGCAGTGAGTCCTCATCCATTAGAGGATGATATTATTTTATTTCATTCATTATTTCAGTTTAGTTTTGCTAGATGGAGTTAGTTGAAGACATGTTTCTTCAACTCCTTATTTCAAACAGTATTTAGAGGATTTCATATTTAGTTCAGATTTTAGATTCAACTTTTAGTTGTTTTAAGTATTTGTTACCCTATATAGATGTTATTATTTATCAGATATTTTATTCAGTTGAACCTTATGGCCTATTGTTTATGTTTTCCGCATTCTACAAGTATATTGTCCAGTGTACAGGTATAGATATCAGTCATGGGTTAGCTTGTGGTCCCTCAGGGTCATAAGCACCGTGTAGCATTCTGGTTTAGCAAATCAGGGCGTTACAAACTTGGTATTAGAGCCTAACGTTCAATAGAGTCCTAGGAAGTCTGAAAGCCTCATCTAGTAGAGTTTTGTGTATGGGTGTGTTACGCGCCACATTTATGTGCAAGAGGCTATGAGATATTTTAGGAATAGTTTCCTTTCTTGCAGTATTCATGTCATGCTAGTGAGCATAATCTTAAGTTAAACTCTCGGTCTAATCCATTCTTCTCTTATTTTAGAATATGCCTCCAAATAGAAGAAACCAGCCCACTCCTCAGCTTGAAGATCCTTTGGGCAAACATATTTCTCATGTAGAGTTTTGGGCCGCATTCACCACACTTGCTCAGTCTGTGGCTACCCAAAATAAATAGCCACCAATTATTCTGGCCAATCCAGTGGCCAACTCAGCCGCAACTTAGATTTGGGACTTTACCCAAATGAACCCTCCATCTTTCTTTGGGTCTAACTTTGATGAAGACCCTCAAGAATTCATTGACCCAAGTCCAGAAGGTCACAGACATCATGGGAGTTACTTCTTGTCAGAGTGTTGAGTTAGCCACATACTAGTTACACGATGTTACTCATACTTGGTACAAACAGTAAAAGTCTGAGAGGGTAGATAGTGCAGGTCCTATAGAGTGGAGGAATTTGTCACGGTTTTCTTAGATAGATTCTTTCCCCAAGAGCTGAGGAAGGCAAAAGTTCTTGATTTCATCAACCTCAGGTAGGGAAATATCACGGTTAAAGAGTATTCTCACTGATTTACTCAGCTAGCCAGATATGCCCTTCATGTGGTTGCAGACAACAGGGCTAAGATGAGCAAATTTGTGTTAGGAGTGAATAATAGCGTGTTAAATGAGTATAGGTCTGTGGTGCAGAATAGTGATATGACTTTAGCTAGGATCATGACCCATGCTCAGCAAATAGAGGAGTAGAATATTAGGACGAGGAAAAGGCAAAACAAGAGAGTAAGATCAGGTAGTTTTAGTTTTGCTTAACCCTGATCAAAAAGAAAAAATCATTTGCAGTTCCATCCTAAGCCAAAAGTTCCAACTCCTTCCTCTGCCAGTGCCCCAATGCTAAAATTATGAGACGGTAATAGTGATCGAGCACTAGGCTCTAAGTCTCAGGGGCAGTGTCAGCAGTGCCCGAACTAATCCCCTGTGTCAGACTTATGGTAAGAACCACAAGGGTACCTATAAAGCTGGTAGCGATGTTTGTTTCGATTGTTGCAAGACAGGCCACAGTATTAGAGAGTATCTGCAGTCATATCTACAGGGTCAGCAGAATCATTCCACAGCCTAGTCCGGTCACCCAAATCAGCAGGGTGCCACTTCCAGTGGTTAATGAATATTCAGATGTCTTTTCTGAAAAATCTTCAAGCATTCCTCCTGAAAGAGAAATAGATGTCGGCATTGATCTTATTCCAGATACTCAGCCTATTTCTATTTTGCCATACAGAATGGCACCAGCAGAACTCAAAGAACTGAAGGATCAGTTGAAGGATATTTTAGATAAGGGATTTATTAGACCCTGCATTTCCCCATGGGGCACACCAGTCTTATTCGTGCACAAGAAAGATGGTTCTCTTAGGATGTGTATTGATTACCGTCAGCTCAACAAAGTTACGGTCAAGAGCAAGTATCCTCTTCCCATAATAAATGACTTTTTGACCAACTTTAGGGTGCCGGTTATTTTTCCAAGATAGACCTCAGATCAGGCTATTATCAACTCAGAGAATATGACATCCCAAAGATAGCTTTCCATACTCGGTATGGTTACTTCAAATTTCTAGTTATGTCCTTTGGTCTTACCAATGCCCCAACCGTTTTCATGGACTTGATGAACCGTGTGTTTAAGAAGTAATTGGACATATTCGTCATAGTCTTCATAGATGATATCCTGGTCTATTCCCGCATAGAGGGTGATTATTCAGACCATCTCAAAATTATTCTTCAAACTCTCAGAGATCACCAGCTATTCGCCAAATTCAGTAAGTGCGAGTATTGGTCTAAGTTCAGTAGCATTCCTTGGCTATATTATTTCCGGTGATGGTATTAGAGTAGATCCTCAGAAGAACAAAGTGGTAAGAAGCTGGTCTCGCCCTGTCTCTCCATCAGATATCAGGAGTTTCTAGGGTTTGGCTAGCTATTACAGGTGGTTTGTTGAGGGATTTTCTTCTATTACATTCCCCATGTCTAGATTGACTCAGAACAAGGTCAAGTTTTAGTAGTTAGATCCTTACGAGAAGAGTTTTCAGGAATTGAAGACTCAACTCACCTTATCTCCAGTCTTAGCTCTTCCAGATGGTTCCGATGGGTTCCTAGTATACTGTGATGTATCCATAGAAGGTTTAGGTCGTGTCCTTATACAGGATGGTAAGGTCATAGCCTATGTCTCTAGGCAGTTAAAGCCCCATGAGAAGAATTATCCTACTCATGATCTTGAGTTAGCAGTCGTAGTATTTTCCTTGAAGATTTGGAGGCATTATCTATACAGAGTTTATATAGATGTCTTCAAAGAACATAAAAGTCTCCAATATGTCTTTTCTCAAAAAGATGTCAAACTTCATCAGAGAAGATGGTTAGAGCTCTTGAAAAATTATGACATGAGTGTCCTTTATCATCTGGGCAAGGCCAATGTTATGGCCGACGCTCTCAGTAGACTCTCCATGGGTAGTGTTTCTCACGTTAAGGATAGAAAGAAGAAAATAGCTCAGGAGATCCATCAGCTTGCCAGACTAGGTGTTCTCTTAGTCGATTCTTTAGAGGGTAGTGTGTATACTTAGGATAGTTCAGAGTCATCTCTAGTTTTCGAGGTGAAAGAAAAGCAAGACAGGTACCCTAGCCTTGTCAAGCTAAAAGAGTCAGTTCAGAATCAGAAAGTAGAGGTTTTCTCCCAAGGAGGAGATGGCGTCATTCGTTGTCAGGGTCATCTCTGTATTCCAGGTGTAGATGATTCAAAGCAGTGAATTCTTGCAGAAGCTCATGGTGCCTGATATCTATTCATCTAGGGGCCACTAAGATGTACTACGATCTATGGTAGATCTATTGATGGAGTGGGATGAAGAGAGCTATTGCAGAATTTATGGCTAAGTGCCCTACATGTCAGCAGGTTAAGATAGAGTATCAGAAACCTAGTGGTTCCATGCAGGAGTTCACCATTCCTACTTGGAAGTGGGAAGAAGTGAACATGGACTTCATGATGGGTTTGCCTCAAACTCGTTATTAGCATAATTCAGTTTTGGTCATTGTAGATAGAATGACTAAGTCAACCAATTTTCTTCCAGGCCATACCTCTTATTCAGCTGAGGATTATGCCAAACTCTATATCAGGGAGTTGGTCAGATTACACGATGTTCCATTATCTATCATCTCAGGCAGAGGTACCCAGTTCACCTCTTATTTTTGGAAAGCATTCCAAAAGGTTCTTGGTACCCAATTTCATCTCAGTACAACTTTTCATCCTCAGACAGATGGTCAAGCAGAAAGGACCACCACTTGTCTTTGATTGAGTTTGCATACAACAATAGCTATCATTCTAATATTAAAATGGCTCCGTTAGAAGCTCTCTATAATAGGAGGTACAGATCTCCAATCGGGTGGTTTGAAATTAGTGAGGCCTCAGTCATAGGGCCTGACTTAGTATTCGATGCCATAGAAAAAGTCTAGTTAATCAGAGAAAGACTCTGGGCTACTCAGAGCCGACAGGAGTCATATGCTAACATTCATAGAAAGGATCTCGAGTTTGAGGTTGATGACTATGTCTCTTTAAAGATCTTTCCCATAAAGAAAGTGAAGGGGTTCAGCAAGAAGGGAAAGATCAGTCCCCGATAAGTTGGTCCCTTCAAGATTCTCAGTCTCTTAAGCAAGGTAGCTTATGAGCTCGAATTGCCTTCAGATCTAGCCTTAGTTCATCCACTCTTTCATGTCTCTTTGCTCAAGAAGTGTATAGGTGATCCATCAGTCAAAGTCCCTATTCAGAGCATTGACAGTCATAACAGTCTCTTCTATGAGGAAATTTTTGTCAAAATTCTAGACTATCAGACTAGTATACTGAGGAGCAAAGAAGTCCCTCAAGTCAAAGTTCTTTGGCTAAATCAGTTCATTGAGGGAGCTACTTGGGAAGCATAAACAGACATGTGTACCAAGTATCCTCACCTCTTCTCCGTCAATCCAGATCAAGCTCAAGTTAATAGTTCTCCATAAGCTTATTCAGTTTTCCATTTAGTATTCTATACAACTTAGTATTCAGTTCATGTTCACGTTTCATCAAAAATTTGGTATCAAGTACCATTGCATATTCAGTCATGCATTCATGTATCATTCTAGTGTATAATCATGCATCAAATATGCATTCTTATTGGGAGAACTCAGTTATCAGAAATCTCAGTTATGCATTCATGAATTAGTTACTCATATATCAGATATGCATATCCAGCATGATATGTTTATCTTATCACTCATTTTCATCATGAGATTATGTTCTAGTAATTTATGTCTTGCACGTACTCCAGTTTATCATCTATTCCTTTTTAACTAAGTCTCATTCGAGGACGAATGTTTCCAAGGGGGAGATATTGTAATACCCCGTATATTTCTAAGCTAGAAAATAAACCGTTGTTCTTACGTATAAACCTCCTATCCTATAATCCATATTGGAGTACATAAATTAAGATGAGTATCCTAGTGATAATAGATCTTATGATGTGTTAAGCATTTTCATAAGAGTCACTTAGAGTAAGGCAAGCTAAGAACTTTTGAATCCACCAAGTTTTCATGTGTGATTTCACATGGGTCATCTTTGAACAGCATAACTTGGTTTATAAGTGGTATTTTTGCAGATTTATACCCTCCAAATTGTAGATAATTGAATAAGCTTTCCACCGATACCAAATTCACCTATAATGGACACCCGGTGAAGAAGTTATGGCGATTTAAAGTTTTAGCAGTGTCATTTCAGTCAGTGGAGGTCGCACCATAAGCTAAAATGACGTTTACCAATTTTTAATGTCTCTCATCAATTCCACCGTGTCGCGGTGAGTTTCAAGGTCACAATTGAAGGGCAACACGATATCTTCGCGTTGCGTCGGGGGCCCATATTGGGTAATTTTCATAGAAATTAAATGACACATCTAGAGAGGTATTTGGGTCATCTTTCCACCCCTATATATATTCCATAAACATGGAATTAAGCCCTTATTTAACCAAAATATACTCTTTCTCTCAAAATTCTCTCAAGAATACATTAGGGTTTTCAATTAGGGATTCAAGTTCAAGCAAATTCCTCCATCAATCATCAAGAATCTTCCATCTAAGGTATGCGTAGTGTTCATTAATGGATACATTTCGTTCATAGATCTCAAGAACCATGTTTTAAATATTATTTTATGATTTTCTTGTCGTGGTATGACTATGTACATGGTGATGATTGTTTTTTAAGTTTCAAGATGATATCTAAAGGTGTTTTCATGAAGTATATATGTTCGTTAGTTGAAATCCATGAACTTTATATCGTTTAAAATGGGGAAATTCATGAAAACACACCTAAGCTAAAATAATGCTTGCAAAGTGTTTGATAAAAGGCCCAGAATGATAGAATTCATGTCCCATGATTTAATAGTGCTTAAATAACAAGTCCATGTTGTATACTTTATGATTTCACATAAATTCCACATGATTGATATGCGTCGTTGTTGTGATATGGATTGAGCATGATATTGAAGCTATACAAGTATACACATGTTGTATGAATTTCCCTTCCATACGTAAGAAGTTGACAACTATGCTTAGGGTAAAATTCCCTACTTATGATATGGTGAATTGTGGACTTCATTTTATGATCAAGTAAGGTATGTGTGTCAATTTTCTTCCGTCGAGTCCTGGGGGTACTAGTACCTAAAAAATATAGTTGTGTGCCTAGAGCCATGTCATGTTATCACGATAATCTCAGTCGAGCCATGATCTATAGAACACAGTTAGTCATGTGACTCAGGAAATCTCAGAAATCTCATTATCTCAATAAATTCTTAGATACTAGTACTATTCTGTCAGTCAACAGAAGTCAGCTACTCAGTCCATGTGCGGCTAGTTAAATCATGTTCAATCTCTTCAGATGGGAGTAGAAGTTAGCACTGAGTGCACCCAAGGATGGGAAATTACCTGCCAATTTAGGGTGTAATTCTTAGTGGTCATCCTTGTGTTCTAGAACTACGTAACCAGCATAGGTTGAGACATATTAAACTACCAGATTAGGGTTGATGAGGTGGCTTAACTTGTTAGTTTAAGGTTCCCACCATTCTCTTTCGAGTACCTGCCAGCTAAGGGTCACTCACAACTGTCCTTACCAGTGGCGCGGTATTGATACCCTTCCAGTCGGGGCAGAGATTGGATCCTAACCTAGCTATATGCGTTATTGGGGCATGTTGGTTAAGCAATTACCTCCCACAGTTTCAGTCCCAATCTCAGTAAAAGAACTCAAATAGTTTTTTAGATTTCAGTATACTAGAACTGTCAGTTATAGTCAATTCAGTTACAGTACGAAACTCATGTAGTTCCATCAGATTCAGGACTGTCAGACACAGTCATCCATGTTATCAAAATTTCAGTATCAATCATGTTAGATAACAGTAGACCATGTATTAGCGTACAGATACAGATATCATGTATTCACGATTTTAGTTACTATGTATGCATGTTTATACTCTTACATTCATTTCAGTCAGTCATTTAGCATTGTTCATACATGTAAACCCTTTTGCATTTACACTACCTCACTCGTATACTCATTACTCCCAGTCGTACTGATGCATTTGTGCTATGGTGCTTTCTTTTATATTACACCATAGGTTCAGAGACACGAGTTCCAGATCAGTAGTAGAATTCCAGTCGTAGAGTTGTAGTGAGTCCTCATCCATTTGAGGATGATATTATTTTATTTCATTCATTATTTCAGTTTAGTTTTTCTAGATGAAGTTAGTTGGAGACATGTTTCTTCAACTCCTTATTTCAGATAGTATTTAGAGGCTTTTAGATTTTTGATTCAGCTTTCAGTTCTTTGGGGTATTTGTTACCCTGTATGGATGTTATTCTTTATCAAATATCCTATTCAGTTGAACCTTATGGCCTATTGTTTATGTTTTCCATATTCTACAAGTATATTATGCAGTGTATAGGTACAGATATCAGTCATAGGTTAGCTTGTGATCCCTCGAGGTCATAAGTACCGTGTACCATTTCGGTTCAGCAAATCGAGGCATTACAACTACTCGACCCTTAGAGTCGTAAGATAACCATATGAGTTGTATGAAGATGAGTCATGAGTTCATCAATGTAGGCTCTCTAAGATTTTGTCCAAGATACGATTGGGGTTTAAAAATCCTATTGTCATATTACTAGTCATAGGTTTTGACTCATATAATGACCAATGTAGACCATCTTGATTTTGCCAAGATTACAAATGATGAGGCTCACTCGTACCTTCACCATACGATTCGTATGGTGGACTCATGAATACTGGTGACCAAATTCTGTAATGTTCATTTAAAAGACTTTTTGGTCATTTCCCTCTTATAATTTCACCCCTTGACCTATAACCCCTAAAAAGGCATTATTTTATTCTATTCCATAATCAATTAACAATATCATCTCTCCTCCTATCATCAAGAACATCAATACTAAGGTTTCTCACACAAATTCATTTTTTAAGTCCCAAGGTTCAAACTTTCTTCATAAGTCAAGAGATTTCAGGTATATGGGGTTTATGAACAAGGATAATCTTTCAGCTTTATGCCCAATAAGGCATGATTTATAAGTTGAATTTACTTGTTTTGAATTAGAGTTCATACCTATATAACAATATTCTTGAAGTATGACACTACTATATGATTGAAAGCTTTAAGTGCAACAAGGTTTACATATATTCATGTCTTTACTTGTGAAGATTTACATTGTGATTTGAATTTCATTATCTTGATTGGGATATTATGGAAAGATTTTAAGGTGATTATTGACCATAATGTTTTGTTATGAATTTCTATGAAACCAAGCATGAATTCCCTTTCCTAAGTACAAGTACAGAGTTTACAAGAAGCTTATGCTCTTAAGTTCCATTGATATATGTTGTAACATGATTTAAAGAAAAGTTTCATCTCTTGATCTAAAGATAAGACATAAAATCCACAATTATTCATCTTGATTATGATTAAATGTAAAGAAAATAATAACTGGTTTTCATTCTATAAACCCTGATGCTATTTTGAGGTAGATTTCTTAAGTATGATCATATAAGTATTTTGGGAGTAGTATTTAGCACCGAGAAGGGAATACAGATGAGTGTATCCTAAATTCCTAGAAACTATGAGTTAGCGTAGGTTAAGTTATTCCCAATATTGATGAAATTCAGTGATCACTTAAGTTAAGGTTCTATTCCAATAGAAAGGATAGGACTTCTCTCCCCAACATGGGTAAGACGTTGGACTCCATAGTAGCTCACATGGTTTATTTCTATTAGAAGAATCTCCTATAAGAAAGGACAAAAGTAAAGACTTTTAGAAACTAAGTGTTATGGCACACTAAGTTTATTCACATACTTCATTACTTATTTTTTATGATCTTATTGTCCTTTATTTTATTCAAGCTAAAGGTGAGCCATATACGCTTAGCATGCATTATTTGAAAGTTTACTTATATATTCAGTTATTGTTTTACATATGCATTTACCCATATACTCTAGTACATTCTAGAGGTACTTACCCACTTAGTACATTCTAGAGGTACTTACCCACATATATGTCCATATGCTACATTGTCTTATAATGTAGGTTCTAGTGTTCGTTTCTAATAGCATAATTGACTACGAGCATCATCACCAATATCGGGACTTTTGATGAGTCCTCATAGTCTGAGGAACCAACTTATTATACTTCCATTTAGTGATCCAAGTAATTTAGTTATTTGATTTTCGTTTATGTTTGGGTCAATTGGGGTCTGTCTGAGTGTCTATCTAGTTAGTAGTTGAAGCTTGTCAGACTGTCTATGTTTAATATCAAAAGGGTTGTTTAAGGTTTCTAAGTTAAAGACTTTCCTTAAACATATGAAATCATTTACCTTTAATTTCTATATATGTTAGTTCACTTTTCATGTGAGTTTAAAGCTAAATAGATATCATGGGCTAGCTTAGGGATATTTGTAGTCTAAGCACTATGTCATGTACAGGGGGTAATTTTGGGGATTTACAAACATGGTTTTAGAGCCTAATATTTTAAAGAATCCTAGGGAGTTATTCAAGCTGCATTACATAGAGTCTTGATCATGAATGTGAAGTGCGCCACATTTATGACCAGGAGGATACGAAATGAGTTAGGAATTATCATTTCTTTCCTGATCTATCGTGCTTATAGTTTTATTTATCTACCTTAACTCATTCTTTTACATGACAAAATTTGACTCCTCGTCGAGCCGACGCACACAGAAATGGTGATCAACTACCACTGTACGCCAACCCTTTGAATGAGAATGTATCTCATGCTGAATTTTAGGCTTTCTTTCAAATGTTGGTACAAGCTATAAATGTCAATGTTCAGGGAAACCAACAGGAAACAGTTCTACTTCAACAAAATAATAATTCAACTGTAGCATGGATTCAGGACTTTATGAGGATGAATCCACCTAATTTCCATAGGTCAAAGGTAGAAGAAGATCCTCAACTCTTTATTCATGAGGTGAGAAAGATTACTCAGATTATGCATGCCACAGAAGAGAAGAGTGTAGAGTTGGCATCCTATAGGCTGAAGGATATTGGTTATGATTGAGTTATTATGTGGAAAAAAGGTAGGAGTGAGAATGCAGCTCCTATGTGTTTGAAGGTATTTTAGAATACTTTTCTAGATAGGTTCTTTCTACCTGAGATAAGAGAGTCTAAGTTGGAGGAGTTCATGAACCTGAGAAAGGGCTCTATGACCGTGAAAGAGTGGTGTCTTAAGATTACTCAATTATCTAAGTATGCTCCTGAGTTTTTATCTGACTTTAGAGCTTATATGAGTAAGTTTGTTACTGGGTGTCTGATTTGGTGGTCAAGGAGTGTAGAACTGCTATGCTGATTATGATATGGATATTACTCGATTGATGAATCATGCACAAGAGATTGATGCAGAAAAGCTAAAGAAAAGAGAGAAGAGAAACAAAAGAGCTAGGACTGGGTAGTTTCAGTTTAGTTAGCCAAGGTTAGAGGGGGAACCGTTCGCAGTTTCAGGGTCATTTATTAGTGCATATGCTATCTTCAGCCAGTGCTCCTGTGCCTAGGACCAAACAGGATCAGTGGGGCAGGACATTGAATTCCAAGTCAAAAAATAGTGTTGTTGGGATGCCAAGTTACCTGATATGTGCAAAGTTGACACAACCTAACCAAGGGCCTTGTCGAAATGGGCATACCAAGTCCAACTCGGACCGGGGACCACCCCGTGTTACCCAACCCAATCACCATTATTTGCATACCTTGAGTCAGTTAAATTCTGAATATATATCAAGATAGAATAACTGGAAAAGGACTGACTGGCAACCAAATTCTGTAATGTTCAGTTAAAGGACTTTTTGTTCTTTTTCCTCTTATAACTTCAACCACGACCTACAACCCTCAAAGAATCATTATTTTGCTCTATTCCATAATCAATAACAATACCATCTCTCCTCTTATCATCAATAACATCAAGATTAGAGTTCCTCTCACAAATTCATTTTTCAAGTCCCAAGGTTCAAACTCTTTTCACAAGTCAAGAAATTTTAGGTATGCGAGGTTTATGAAAAAGGATAATCTTCCATCCTTGTGCTCAAAAAGGTATGATTTTAAGATTAAATTTACTTGTTTTAAATTAGGGTTCATACCCAAAAACCATTTTCTTGAAGTATGGCACTACAATGTGATTGAAAGCTATAAGTGCAACAAGGTTTACATATATTTATGTCTTTACTTGTGAAGATTAATATTCTGATTTGAAGTTCATTATCTTGACTAGGATATTGTGGAAATATTTCTAGGTGATTATTGAGCATAATGTTTTGTTATGAATTTCTATGAAACCTAGCATGAATTTTCTGTCCTAAGTACAAGTACTGATTTTACAAGAAGTTTGTGCTCTTAAGTTCCATTGATATGTGTTATAACATAATTTAAAGAAAAGTTTGATCTCTTGATCTAAAAATAAGACATGAAATCCATAACTGTTCATCTTAATTATGATTTAAAGTAAAGAGAAGCATAACTGATTTTTATTCTATAAACCCTTATGCTATTTTAAGGTGTTTTTCTTAAGTATGCACATATAAGTATTCTGGGAATACTATTTAGCACCGAGAAGGGAATATGGATGAGCGCATCCTAAATTCCTGGAAACTATAAGCCACCGTAGGTTAAGATTTTTACAATATGGTTGAAGTTCAGTGATCACTTAAGTTAAGGTTCTGATCTGATGGCAAGGATAGGACATCTCTCCCCAATGTGAGTAAGACGTTGGACTCCATGGTAGCTCACGTGGTTTATGCCAGTTAGAAAAATCTCCCATAAGAAAGGACAAGAGTAAAGACTTTTAGAAACTAAGTGTTATGGCTCACTAATTTTATTCACATGCTTCATTACTTATGTTTTATGATCTTATAGTCCTTTATTTTATCCAAGCTCAAGGTGAATCATTTAGGCTTAGCATGCATCATTTGAATGTTTACTGACATATTCAGTTATTGTTTTTTTTACATTCATCCCTACATACTCAGTACATTCTATAGGTACTTAACCACATATATGTATATGTGATACATTGTCTTATAATGTAGGTTCTGGTACTTGTTTGCAGCAGCACGATTGACTACGGGCATCATCACCTACATCCTGACTTTTGGTGAGTCTTCATAGTTTGAGGACCCAGCTTATCAGACATCCATTCAGTGATGCAAATAATTTAGTTATTTGATTTCCGTTTATGTTTGGACTAGCCGGGGTCTATCCTAGTGGATCTCTTGTCAGTAGTAGAGGTTTGTCAAACTGTGTATGTTTAAGATAAAAAGGTTGTTTAAGGTTTCCAAGTTAAAGACTTTCCTTGATATATGAAATTGTTTACCTTCAGTTTCTATATATGTTATTTCACTTTTCATGTGAGTTTTAAGCTAAATAGATTGTATGGGTAAGCTTAGGGTTATTCATAGTCTTAAGTATCGAGTGACGTCCAGGGGGTACTTCCGGAGTGTTACATATAGCTAATGCTATTCCAAATATAGATCCAACTAAATCAAAAATGGATTTTTCTATAGGTTTGAAATAAATCAAAACAAAGGTGATTTAGTCGGGGTCACCATCAAGAAAAAGAATCTCAAATGAGTTCTTTAAATCCAGGTGGAAACTTTTTAGAAATTAGTTTTTTTAAAATATTTTAATAAAGAAGAAACGAATTTATTTTAGGAAGAATTTTATCAGGATCTTCTAACCATAATAAAATTATTGTTTTTATTCCATGGTTCATGAAAAGATATTTTGATAGTTATATCTCTGTGTTAGAAAAAAATTATATATTAAGTAATGGTGAGAGCACCAAATCAGTCTTTTCTCCCCAACAATCCTTTTAGATTGAAAAGGATGATAAAATAGTTTATTTTACTATTTTGTCAAAGTTACTTGAAAATGATACAACCATCATTACGACTCAGCATGTTAATACTATGATTAAACAAAAAAATTATGCTAATATTTATATTAGTATATTAGGTGAAAAAATTTTATCCATCCATGATAGAATTGATAAATTATTTTCTTAATTAAAGAAAATAGAACTTGATGATAATAAAAGAGAAGAACTCATCTCTATTGCAGCTACCAGTATTCAACCTCTTCCTGACATCAAAGATTTCAAGTTAAAGCAAGGTCTGAGGACTTAGAAAAACTATTGAAAGAAAAAATTAATGGATTAAAAATTATCCCTTTAAGTAGCTATAATAATTTTGAAGATAATAATAAGGTTCCTGGTGAAATTAATAAAATCTCAGAAAAATATGCTAGAAAATCAGTTCAAAGGATGTATTACTATCCTAGTCGAACTCCCCAAGATGTATTATTAGAAGAACAAGAGATACTAGTCTTTAACAGTTATAATGAAAATGAAATCTATGAATGAAACATAGATGGTTACACTTAGAGACAAATTTTCACAGTAGTACGTCGAAAGCATGTACAGTACAATCTGCAAAGTTAATAAGAACAATGATAGAACTATCACAGAGATTGTTACTACAATATTTATTGGTCAAATAAAAAGTTGGTGGGATAATTATTTAACCTTAGATCAGCGTTCTAGATTATTACAATCTATTAAGAATGATGATGGTCAACCTATTCAAAATGCTATTTCTACCTTAATCCTTAATATTATGGAATATTTTTTAGAAAGATGATCTGGTAATAGTGAGACTATTAGAACCATGCTTTAAAACTTATAAGATGTAAGACTCTCACATCTTTTAGATTGTACAAAGATATATTTATATCAAGAGTCATTAAATTATCAAAGAGTAATAATTCTCACTGAAAGTATAAATTTATAGATAATTTACCAACACTGTTCGAGAAAAAAGTTAGAAAATCTCTTAGAGGATCCGCAACTAGCATAAATTATAATGAATATACATATGAAAAATTGATTAATATTTGCACTCAAGAAAGGCTATGTTTATATAATAAGATTAGATTAAATCAACAAATCAAAAGAGACCGTCTTAATAAAAGACAATAATTGATTGAATTTTGTGAACAGTTTACCATTGACAGTCCTAAGAGTTCTAAAAAGTCTTATAGGCACAAAAAAAAATTATAAAAAGAAAAATAAGAGAATTGAGAAAAGTCTAGAAGGAAGAAGAATTTTAAATCAAGAAAAGACTATAAATCCAACAAGTCTAATGCTTGCCACAAATGTGGTAGGATAGGTCATTATGCCAGAGACTGTAGAGTCAAGGATAAGATTAACAATCTTAACATAAATGAGGAGATGAAAAAATCCTTGTGCAAAATTCTATTAAATTCTTCCTCAGAAAATTCAAGTCAGGACCAAAGTGATAATGAGGATTCATCCACTGATTAAGACTTAAGAGTCCTTCAGAATGAGGATTATATGACCTCTGAAGATGAGTGTTTACCCTATCAAACAGAATAACCTTGTGAAAACAAGGGTG
Organism: Capsicum annuum; assembly: GCF_002878395.1. Taxonomy (NCBI): domain Eukaryota; kingdom Viridiplantae; phylum Streptophyta; class Magnoliopsida; order Solanales; family Solanaceae; genus Capsicum; species Capsicum annuum. The sequence continues at coordinate 166,517,102 of NC_061113.1, forward strand.
AGGATGATGTGCTTTATAATATTTACTCCCAATTTCAGAATTTAGAAGTTAATGTCCTTGAAAATGATAAACTAACAGAATTCTTAGAAATGATCAAAGATCCAAGGCTTCAATCTCAAATAATAGAGCTGATGGAAAAGCCTTCCACTAGTTCCCTAAATAGTAATAGGAAATTCCTTCCTAGAAAGAGCCTTATACTATGACGGGAGTTCAAAGACTTTTTAAAGAAAAGGAGCGAGTAGCTAATACTCCTGCAACAACCCATGATCTTAAGTTAGAGATTGATAATCTCAAAAAGAAAACTGCTATTCGTAAAAGTAATCAGATGTTTTTAGATAAAAGAATTTCTAATTTAGAGGATCAATGTCTTGTTACAGATACTGAAGATAATATTCCAAGCCTGCCGAAAGAAGGATTTCTTCTAATAGTAAAAGTTATAATATGCCAGAAATTTTATGCAAAAATTACCCTATTAATTAATTATAACTTTAAAAATGAATTTACAACTCTCATTGGTAGTGGGGCAGACAATAATTGCATACAATAAGGTTTAATATCTTTCAAATATTTTCACAAAACCACCCATATTCTAAGAAATGGTAGTGGTCATACGATGGGAGTTGAATACAAAATTTTCAAGGCATATATTTGTCAAGGCAAATTATGTATACCAGAAATCTTTATTTTGATAAAATATATTAGCAATGAAACTATTTTTGGAGTTTCATGAATTGTTCATATATATTCTATCACATGGTGGGATGAAAATGATGTCACTATTACATTTAATAACAAGGAAATAAAATTTGAATGGTGTTCACCTCCCTATTAAAGATTTTCAAATATAATACAAGAAAAAATATTTTAAAAAAATTAAAAAGTTGATTTTCTAAAAAATAAAATTTATAGTTTAACAATCGAAGAGACTTTAAAAAAAAATAATTAAATAAAAAAATTAAATTTTTGAAAAGTCAATTTTAATTAAAAATTTGTGGAGACCATCCTCATGCCTTTTGGCAAAGGAAAAAATATATGGTTAATCTTCCTTATGAAGAAAACTTTAAAGAGGATAATATTCCCACTAAGGCAAGACCATGCCAAATAAATTCAAAATATTTAGAGCTTTATAAAAAGAAATTGATTCCCTACTAAAGAAAGGCCTTATAAGATCTTCCAAATTACTGTGGCCATGCACTGCTTTTTATGTTAATAAACCAGCAGAACACGAGAGAGGAGTTCCAAGATTAATAATCAATTTAAATTATAAACCTCTCAATAAAGTTCTAAAATAGATTTGGTATACAATTTCTAATAAAAATATTTATTACTCAGATTACACATTGCCATTATATTCTTAAAATTTAACTTAAAATCAGGATATTGACAAATTCAAATTGTAGAAGTTGATAAATACAAAATTGCTTTTAATATTTTCGTGCGTCAATTTGAATGAAATGTTATACTTTTTGAATTAAAAAATGCTCCCTCTGAATTTTAAAATATCATGAGTGATATTTTCATGCCTTACAATAATTTTATAAAAGTTTATATTGATGACATATTGATTTTTTCAAAAACATTGGAAATACCTTCAAACATTTAGACTTATTCAAGAAAATTATTACACAAAATGGATTAGTAATAGAAGTATTTTCAGATGTTATTACTGATAAAACACAACTACAAAATTTTTGAGATGTTTAAATTAAATTTCTCCTTTTATAAAGGACCTTTCTAAGTATAAATTTGTTTTATATTATAAATTAAAAAAGAATCCCAAAGCTTGAACTGCAGATCATGCTCAAGCAGTTAAAAATATTAAAGCAAAGGTTAATAACCTGCCGTGTCATACATTGGCCAATCCTAATTGAAAAAAAAAATAGTAGAAATGAATGCTTCTAATATTGAATATGAAGGAATTCTAAAATAATATTCTCTACAAGATCAACAAGCTTATATTATTCAATTTTATTTCAAAAAAATAAAATAATAGCCAAAAGAATTATGCAACTATTGTAAAAGAAATTCTTGGACTACTAAAATGTGTTTTAAAATTTCAAGGAGATTTATATAATCAAAATTTTTAATAAAAAATGATTATCAAGCAGCAAAATTCATATTTAATAAAAATTGTGAACATGATGTTTCTAAATAGATGTTTTCAAGATGGCAAGCTTTATTAACTCAATTTGATTTCGAAATAAAATATTTAAACGAATCTAATAATAGTCTTTTCAATTTTCTCACTAGAGAATATTTGAATTAAGATATTTTCTCTTACACAGGATGAAGTTACAATTTTCAACCCCCTCTAATAGAGGAAGGGGAAGAGGATGATCCGAACTAGGCCTAGGAAATGTCCTAGCCCAAATAGAAAGTAAAAAGTTAATAGCTGTAAATATTGCAAGCACCTCAGATCTTAATAAAGATAAACAGATGTATCAAGAAGTTTTGAATTTTATTAAATTCAAAAAAGGGAGAAAATTGATACTCCTTCATATTCTAGTGCTTTGGTAGATAATAATAATGAGAACACTGAATTATAAGAACAAAATAAAATAAATAAGGTAATACTTATCCTAGATCAAAATAATTTGAAATGAAAAGATGATCCATGACAGCTAATGCAGAGATATCTAGATACTATATCATATGTCACTACTGCATATAAATATAGAATGAATTTTGAGATGATACTCTTTAATAAAGGATCAACTGAAATTCATCATTTTTACCCTGCTAATAATACTAGAAAAGTTTATAACTTTTCAAAGATTATTATCAAAAAAAAAAATTACTCCAGAAGAATGGGGTATCAGTACTCTCAGAAAAAAGAATTATATCCATACTTAACAAAAAATTTCAATTAAGTTTAATTACTGAGATTATGTTGAAAACTTTAATAAAGTTCTTTTATATGAAAATCCTCGCAAGAAACACTCATGATTTATAAAAATTTGTGGAAATATTTTTAATCAAAATATTTCTAATTGATTTTAACAATGGAGAATTTATTATGGACCATCCATAAAGATCTTACCTGAACCATTCAAAAGTTTATATACTGAATGATAGAGATATCTCCTACATTAATAAAGTTGGAAAAAGATAATATCTATTTTAAAAAAATTTCTACAATATATTTTTTTTATTGGATTCTCTATTTCGTAGATAATGAAGTGGTCAATTAAAGTAAAACCAAATCTCAATCATTTTTCATGGCTCAAAAGAATATTTTATACAAAATTCTGGAATAAATTAAACCAAAAGACAGCTGAAGGTCATAGCCATGGATAAGTAATAATTGATTCCATTAATGTGGCCATTGTAAAATACAAAAAACAAAGAGATATGACACCAATGCAACAAAAGAAAGACATCAGTCCCTTCAAGAGTATTTCCAAATGATTTCAAATGAAAAAAGGCATCATATTTACATCAGAAATAATAGCTTCATAGATGGAGGAAGTACAGAAAGATTTAATGAGAAATCTTGACATGAAAAATGCATCGAATGTTTCTATGGCATCTGCTGATCATACCACCAAGAATGAAGATAATTACTTAGCAGGAAAATTACAAAGCATCCAAAGCAATGATAAAATTGATCTTGATGAGTACCTACAAAAAATTAAAGAAAAATCAAAAAAATCTTTCACGTGAACAAAGGACAAAGGCAAAGGAATAAAATTACAAGAGATACTAGTCCCTATGTCATAAAATAATTGGGTTCAGTCAGCTTTCATAAAACATTTTTACATGACTTTTATAAAGCATCTTCAAAAGGATGTGACAAATAAAGTAAGTTAATATAGCTATGATGTATAAGTGGACTAGCAAAACCACATTTTCAGTGCCTATTTTTTATCTTGTCATTTTCAAAAGAGAATCCTCTATATAAGAATCTCATTCTATGTATGGAGGAGCAGGTTTTTGAAACCACCTTTTTCTTATTACTCTTTTCTGCTCCCATTGAAAAATATCCGTTCATTAATGAAAGTTTGTTTAGTTTCTAGAAGGCACTGATCAAGTTCTTTTATTTTAAGGTATTTAAAATTTCTATTGTTTCTTTAATTATCTTTACTTTAAATTAGCCTAAATGATAGGCTAAATTTTGTGTTGAATTATAACATACTAAGCTACTAATATAAGATGACATTAAATACTTAATAAGAATCTTATCAACCAACGGTATCGAGGTTGCACATCATAATCTTATAGTAATAGTTCCGGTTCAGGCTATATGTCAGAACTCCTGTTAGAAGGCCTATTGACACCAAGAGTGTCATTTAAGGCTATGTATGGATTCGTACCAAACCAGAAATATTATCATTAAGGTTATGCAAACATGTAAAGATTCCTGTACTATCTTTAAAGCGATCCGATTCTCGTTATAATAATAATAATAATAATAATAATAATAATAATAATAATAATAATAATATATTAAGATCAAATATTTAAAAATTAACAATTGTCCGCCTCAATTTTGGTGAGGACTGGTGTACCATGCTCTATAAGAACGCATGAACGACATCACCATCACGATCATGAAGAAAGAATTTGCCTGCACTAACAATTGAAAAATCAGTTATATTTAAGTTTTTTACTTCACACCTCGAAAGTAATCTAGAATATCACTTACATAAATCAAATATGAAAACCACTCCTAGAGTGCATTTTGAATCTGTTGGAGTCATCAAATCACCAATATGAGGTCGTTTTGATCAAATGTCTAGTGTGGCCAACTTTAAATTTTCAAATCAACTAGAATGCAATCAATAACCTAAATCACTTCCGAATACCTTGAGATGCATGCGAAACATCTGACCAAGTTATAAATTGCGGGCTAGCCTAATGAAATCATCAAAACCAAAAATGAACTCGTTAGCCCAAAATGTTGAATAATGGCAAAACTTTTCAAATTGAAAATCCTCTCCGAACATATTCGCGATGCCATACATCCCTGCATATCATTAACAACACAGTGAAGCTACTGAAAGGGTCAGATAGGCGGGGGGGAAGGGGGACTAAAGCACAAATGACCAGAGTCGTTATAATTTTCTTGTTTAATTAGTTCATGAATTTGGTTGTTCCTTTAAATTTGATGCCTAATATCTCACTTTTTTCGCTACTCTTCTAATCTTGAACACTCTCAAGGATATTAAAAATGTTATTCAATACAAATTTTCCACTTCTAAGACTTTTATCTTCTTTACCATTGCTACTCATCTTTAAATAAAATATGTTGTGCCAAAGAAGATTTATTATCCTAGCTAATATCAAATAATCTATTTAATTATATATTTGGCATTTCAACATGGTAGCTAATTATAATAGCAAGTAAACTTATTTATGATTTGTTGGATAATTTAATACTCGTAGATAATTTATTCATATTTACGGTAAATAAACTTAAATTATTTTGAGTAGTGGTATGAGCTGCGTTCACTATCCTTTTCACAACTCACTTTGTGGGAATATATTGAGTATGTTGTTGTTGTAAGCTTAAATTATCTTTTCACTAGTTAGAATTTCTCATTTTCTGTATTTTATATTTTTTTTGCAAGCAAATCTAAAATATACTTTGGTTTCAATCTATGTAATGGTGTTTGAGTGGAATTCGGGTACTTGCTCCCATTATGAAAAGCCAATTAGTCTAGGGGCTACAACTTTTTTCTTTTTTGCAGAACAAATCTACAGAGCCAGCATGCAAAAGATCTCTAGTCTTGATGAAATTGATCAGACTTCTGACATTTGGAGAGAGTTGAATAAAACTAAAGCCCCCTACCGTCAGGTGCATAAAAAATGTTATCATGCAAAGCTGGAAACAGTTAGCGGGAGATCATGTATAACCTTCATATATCACGCACATCTTGATACCTGTTCGTGGTAACCATGATTAATTAAAGAATAAGCAGAAAAATTCAAAGTCCGAACATAAAGATACGATATTATGGCGTTGAACTTGTATAATTAATTAGCTACGCGGGTATAATTTTCACCATGATAATTTTCCTATAAAAGCTCTTAAAACTACCAACTTCATATATGCAAGAAAAGGAGATCAATTGAGAAGGGGAAAAAAATGAATTCCTTCAATACTAAGCTTGCAGCAATAGCTCTACTATTTTGTTTGATTCTTTCTCTTTCTGCATTTGCCGAGGCTTCTTCAAAGAAGTATTACAAAAATAAGCCTAAGCCTAAACCCGGAAAGTCAACGTTTGGTGTTGGGTTCTATTCAAGATCATGTCCACCAGCAGAGGGCATTATTAAAAAGGTTGTATTCAAAGCAGTTCTGATGAATCCTGGCATTGCTGCGGGCATTATTCGCATGCATTTCCATGACTGCTTTATCAGGGTACTGCATTTATCTTCACTTTGCTTCTTCTAACTACTCCCAACGTAGCCACTAATTTGTTTTCTTACTCTCTCGTCTTTTATAACCGTCCATGCAGATCTAACGGAAAGGTAATCTTGGATTTATAGAATAGGGAAAGAAACAATATGTATTAAAGTATTTATAGAATATGGAAAGAAAAATGTGTATTAAATGAGAATTGATTCCTAATTTTGTAAGTAAATAACTCAACATTCAACCTACAGCAACATCACTCTTCATGTAGCATGGGTGCTAGGAGATAAATATTATACCAATTTTAAAGTTTGTGGGTTCGTGTTAGATAAAAATAAAACCAAATAGTAGCTAAAGAGATTTCTTGGAAACAGACTCTGAAATGCAAGGTAAGACTGCGTACGATACACCACTTGTGGTCTGACAGAAATGCAAGATAAGGCTGCGTACGATACACCACTTGTGGTGGGCCCCTTCCCCAAACACCGCGCATAGTGGTAGCTTTAGTGCACTGGGCTGCCCCCTTTTTTTTTAGTAGCTAAAGGGATAAACTCACAAACAAGAGGTAAATAAATTTTTCAGAAGTTTCTCTACTCCACTAAACTAACAATACACTTTATTTATAGATTCTCAATTTATTATTCTTATATATTTGTTAGATTTTTCTATATAAATATTAGATTCACACGTAAGTTACGGAGTTTTGAAGATCCAGCTAGGCCCTTAGATTCGCCCCTGGAATTTAGATTCGCCCCTGGAATTAACCCTTAACCCCATAGTTTAGCCATAAATACACCCTTGGCCACAGCGGAAAAAAAACCTATATATATAGCCGAGAGGCCGACACCTTGGATATAATGGATTCAACTAATTAAACACATTATTTTAAGGGGTAATTACATGGAATGTCCAGTCGGAAATTTTTTTTAATCGAAAAATAGCCGACTTTCTTACTCGCTGGACATTTCATTTACTAAAAAAGAATGGCCACTCCGCGATCTTCCTCTCCTCCTCCTCATCTTCTTTCTTTTTCCCTTTTTTTTTAAAGAAATAAAATTAACATGCCGCAAACATGAATCGTTTCAAAAAAAGTATCCCAAAAGATTCGAAACATCGAGAGGAGCTCATATATAAATTTTGAAAGTTTTTGGAGGTGATTTTGAATTGATCAAAATTATTGAAAATGTAAAAAAAAAAAAAAGCATTAAATATGGTGTTATTTGCAGGAGCAATAAAAGATCATTTTAAAGTATGGTGGGCATTTGGCCTCATGTGGCATAAATTTGCACGTTTTTTTTAATCTAAATCCTTGTTATCTCTACTCATGATGCACAAGTTCTCTTCACTTCTTTCACTGAAATGTTTGAACACTTCCGTAAAATGGAAAATTCATGCGACATGAGTTTGTTTTAGAATTTCGGTTCTTCCACAGTATTATTACATATATATATAAGACAAAAATGCAGAGCACATGTAAAAAAGAATAGTTGGGTTGCTGACGTTAAGAATTATAGTATATACAGGTGTGAAAATAATAGTCTTATTTTATAGTCATTCTCACCATTTTAAGGATTTTATGTGTCTATTATTGGTATGTAATTTATATAATATTGGTACATAATTTATATAATATCTATACATATTCATACATCATTTATAAAATATCGACACATTACATAACTATTTATGCAATATCGATAGACTTTATACTCACTTATACAATACTGATACACATTTAGATACTATCTACACAGTATTGATATACATTTATACACCTTTTATACAATGTCGATACATTACATGACTTTATACAATATTGATACACATTTATACACTATTTATACAATATTAATATATATACTTATACACCATTTATACAGTATTGATACATTATATATATACACTACAAAACACTTTACACATCATATATACATGTTTATACATCATTTACAAATTTATACAATATTGATATATATAAAAAAGTTGCATGGAAAAAGTTTTTTTAAAAAAAAAAAAAACGAAAAAGTTTATGTTCTTAAAAAAAAAATGAATTTTTTTTTTTTAAATACTGCTGAAAAAAGAAAGAAAAAAGTAAATAAATAAAAACTTGGCTATATTTGTTGTAAACTTTACTTTTTTTTTTTTTTTTTTGTATGTAAATGGAATTTTCTCTTATTTTTAATACAAGATAATCGATATATAAGTAAAAAATCTCTTAAAAAATGTTAAAAAGATAAAATTTTAAACCCATAATTTTAAGAGTGCAACGGATTCAATTGTAAAAATCATGTTAGTGTGTTTACTTTAGGTCCGATGTTTTTTATGTCATGTCAGCAAAATACATAGTAAAATATAGTGAAATTCTAGTACTTTTTAATTTATTCTATGTAATGTTCGTCTTAAATGAGCTTTGATGGAGCCACAAGCTAAGGTTCTTGAGGATTATGTGACGACTTCAACTTGCTTGAGATTGGGGCACGGTGGTAGTCATTTTGTAACTGCTAGTTATTAACTATTCTTGAGTGCTAACACGTTGTTAGTTTGTTAACTTCATGTTTGTAGGGCTGTGATGGTTCAGTGTTGCTGGATTCGGTTAATGGAAAGGAAACAGCGGAGAAAGATAGTCCCATTAACAACAGCCTTCGAGGCTTTGAAGTTATTGATGAAGCAAAAGCATTGCTAGAAATACTATGTCCACGCACAGTTTCGTGTGCAGACATACTTGCCTATGCCGCTAGAGATAGCGCCTTGTTCGTGGGTGGAATAAACTATGCTCTTCCAGGAGGACGTCGTGATGGCCTCGTTTCATTGAGTTCCGAAGTCATTCAGAACCTTCCTCCACCCTTCTTCAATGCCCAACAACTTCAAGACAATTTCAAAAGAAAAGGATTGTCACTCGATGAAATGGTGACTCTATCCGGCGCTCACTCCATTGGTCGAACTCATTGTTCTTCCTTCTCTAATAGGCTTTATGGTTTCAATGCTACACATCCTCAAGATCCTTCAATTGATCCTAGATATGCTTCATTCTTGAAAAGCAAGTGCCCTCGACCAATTAGTGATACTCAAGTTGATCCAATGGTGAATCTTGATGTTTCATCCCCTAATCACCTTGACAACAAGTATTATCTCAATTTGAGGAACCATAGGGGATTGTTGACTTCTGATCAAACACTGTTTGAAAGTGCTTTAACTTCTAAGTTGGTTATGAATAACGTTAAGTATGCCTCGACTTGGAAACGTAAGTTTGCTGCTGCAATGGTTCATATGGGTTCCATTGAGATCCTCACTGGTAACATGGGGGATATCAGGAAGAATTGCCATTCCGTCAACTGATTTAATTTGCTTAATTGATTTATTGTATGCTAAAATTTGTGTGAAATTTTATATTCTTTCGTTCTCGTCCTACTAAATTATTGTGTTGATTGCTAAATGTAATGTAAGTACCATTTGCATTATTCCATATGTTTATCTAATTAAAAGGGAATTTTATATTTAAATTTTCATACCTATGTAACACCCCGTACTTTTACCTAGCTTAAATTTGTCCCAAATATGTCAAAGACTTGCTTTAAAGATGAATACACCTTTATACATGTAGAATTTTCAAGATTTTGACTTTTCATTGAGTAGGAAATTCAATTAGCTTTCCAACGATATAAAATTCGCCTAAATCCGATAACCGGATAAGAAGTAATGGTGATTTTATGTTTCAGTCGTTAAACATCGTCGTTCAGGCCAGTAGCGCATTGCGGAGTGTGTCAAAATAGCAATTATCAATTTTCAGTGTACCAACACGATTCCACCACGTCGCGGTGCACTTTCAGTTCACAAAAAAAGTGGCAACGCGATACCACCGCGTCGCGCCACCTGTAAGCAATGCAACTCAGGCCTACATCAACATTATCATACAAAAAATATGCCAGATTAATCCAATAAACTCATGTAGCAGTGTATTAGAAAGTATTGGGGGCAGAAATAGTCGTGTAGAAATTTTAGGTTCCTACAGAAACGACCCTCAGGTATGGCAATCGTAAAGTAGTGACCACGACCGTAGTGCCGCAATAGCGATCACCGGAACCGTGATCATAGTACCTGAGACCACATTCAACAAATTCTTCACTCTCTTCAAAACACAATTTTAACCCCAATCTTTGTTTCAACTAGGCATATTTATATTATAAGCAAAGAATTTAAGCCTAGTATGTGTGATCATATCCCTAAACTTTAAATAATTCAAATTGAACTCATTGGGGTATTAAATCAAACACATGATTTACACAATCATTTCAACTGTTTAAAGCATAAATTTGGGTACTCAAGACTTCCCCATTAATGAGTACACCAACTACAACAACTAACCATAGAAATAATCACAAATAAACATGCATTTGATAATGAAAACATCATTTTAGGCCTTTCCTAAACCACAAGTTCTAAACATATAATTATTCAAATCAAGGGAGTTTAGATAACTTACCAAGTTAGATAATGCAATTGGACTGAAATGACACTTGGATATGCAATGCCAAGCCATAAATTTAAGAAAATTTTGTGAGAAATTGAGAGAGAAGTGTTGGAAGAAATGGTATTAAGATGGTCATTTAAAATGACTTGACTATGATCGCGGTCTTTGTTACCCGATAACGGTCCTACAACCTCTGCAATCGCAGTGGCATGTATTGTGGTCGCGATAAGTGAGACCAAGCAACCGGGTTTCCTGTACTTCTTGTTCAGTTCAAATTGCCAATTTCACATGTTTATTTTTTAAATTCAATCAAAAAATACTCTTAGTACAATCATTTCATGGATTATGCATGCACAAATAAAAAAAAATCTACTCTACAATGCATGAATTAAAAAGGATATGTGCCACTTTTTGTGGCGTGATATGGTGCCTCCCATCGAGCGCTTTGTTTAACGTCAGAGCATGATGCCATCACCACTTCTTTTTGTGCTTCCACTTAGAAATTTTGAACCCCTGTCCCTTCTTTCATTCAATATGCAATGCGCGGCGGAGGGACAAAAGATTCAGATATTCTAAGATGAGGCTTAGAAGAGGTGATGAAATGGCAAACAAGCTTCGATCTCGCCATTTTGAAGATTTAAAACTTTTACCCAACTTTATATCGAACTTCCGGTTTGGATCCTTGGGTAAAAGTGAGCACATAAATAGGCCATTCCTTGTACAATGGAAGTTGAGATCCTTGGCCTTTGATAGACGGGCTTCCATATGCTCTTTCGGAATGTCAAATTCCGCAATGTAGGAATCATACTCTGTCTGCCCACAATCCATCATTTGTCTCAGTGGATGGATTCTCATCACATACTTGAGGGACAATATTGAAAATAGGTTGAATAAGTTCTAAACCCTAACTCCGGAATTTCCTCCTCCATAGCACTTTCACCCCGAAATAAACTAAACTCTTCATACGAGATATGCCTTGATTGTTCTTTTGACTCTAGTATCATTTCTTTTATTTTTTATTCTTCTTCCTCATATGATTCAGTTGATTGGAAAGTCACAGAGGAGTCTTCATTACCAAGCTCATCCTAATATCTTGGTTTCTCGTCTTGATGAACCTCCACTTGTGAAATAAGAAGGTGGTAGTAGTTTCAAGCTTTTCTTCTTTTTTCATTTCCTCCGTCTTGACACTTTTCCATCTTAATGCCTCTTGATACATGTCTTCTAGATTCTCTCCCGTTGTATCCAACCAATCCAAAATAGCTAGTAGCTTGGGTCAAAGCTATTGGAATCAGTATACTGCTTTTCCTTCTTCTCATCATAGGCCCTATCAAGCTCATAAGAAGAACTAATAACTTAGTTAGCATAATAGGGGAGGGGCATTTGGGCAGTCATCCCGATATCCTTCTCGACCACTACATAGAGAACATCTATACTCCCTATAGGATTGAGACGGTGGATCCATCTCTCTCTAGAAAGCATAGTTATAATCTCTCCTAAAATGTGGTCTGTTATAAATTGGACACAGGTCGTCACGATAGGATTCCCAACTATCGACATCATACTCCTCGGAAGATGCCATAGAGAAAAGTAAAAATATAATAAAATCTACCTATAAAGAATATCACAAACAAATTATATACAAGTTTGAATTCAAGTAAGTAACTAAAACTCCAAACTAACTTAATATGCCAAATTGTTTCCCGACAATGACACTAGTTTTGATAATGCTCAACTTACACGTCAATTTAAGTATAAGATGGTCTTTGTCAATATTTTTACCCAACTTTGGAGACGGGATCAAATCTATGAGAAACAATATGAGTGGTAATCAAGTTAATTTAAAATAATAGAAACAAGTTAATTTCAAACCAATGGTACAAAAAGATAAAAATGGGGGAGATATGTATCTACACTAATGTTTATTTTTTGGATTTTTCTAATATAAATTTGGTGCTATGAGTACTTAGATTTTTAACAATTAGGCATGGATCTTGGGATTATGCATTACTAAGGGAATGAAATGTGGTGTTAATAATCAAGATCAATTTAGTAAATCAAATATGGGTAGGTTAGGTCATAGATTTTGATGCTAGTCTTTCAACAAAATATTAAACTTTCACCCATTGATTCTTTCGAATACCTAATGGGTGTGTTCAACAATTGGTAACAACAACCTCGATCTAGGCATTCCTATTTCTAGGATAATACCCATGGTATAGTTGACTTCACCATCACACTTATTTCTAAGATAGTAAAAATTTAGCAAACTACACACATAATTGGATATTATTGCTTTGGTCTCCACATCCCTCTTTCAAGGATGATTTGGATTCCTAAAGTTCAACCAAAACCCTTCTTTCAAAGATGGCCTTGAACTTTTAGAAAATAGAGTTTTTACTCATCAAACCCATGTTGATATTTGGGGCTTTTATCCACAAATCCCAACCAAGTTGGCATAGCAATGATAAAACCCATAAGTATGAACTACTAAATAGAGGCTAACAATTACAACCTACATACACTTTAAGCCCTATTCACATAATACCCCAAGAGGGAGATTGAGCTACTCATAAGATAAATAAGTATAGATATGCCCAAAATCTCCATTGAAATGATTTGTTGAAGATTAAGTGAATGTTACTTCAAACTTGTAACTCCCAAAAATCAACAAAGGAAGTGATATAATCCTCCACTTAGACAGTTTCCAATGTATTCTTCACCCAAAATTTATACAATATTTTCTTCTCCAAGTAGGGAGGCTATGAACTCAAAAGCTAAACCTAAAAAATTATGAAAGGTATAATATAATGAATGACTTAGGGTTTGAGTATTTTTGTAAAATTTGGGATCAACCACGTGCATTTTCATATTTTCCCTTGGGTTGAAATCTTCCGTAAGCCTCGATTGCACTAGCTTTACCCCGACCACGGCCTCTACGACTGCAATAGACTTACATGAACGTGATTGATTGGCCCTTCTTGACTGCCGTGATTGTGGCCATAAGACCGCGACTACGTTAATAGAGGTCCTTCTGCTCCAAGTCTTCTGCTGCACTTTTTTGCTCTCTTTTTGATCATTTTAAGCTCTAATCCATATTTTTCTATCTCCTAAACTCTATGCCTGCAAGAAATGATTATTAGTACATTTAATCATAATTATGTCTCTTTTATTCATTCAAAACAAGGTAATTTACACAAATGTTGAGTGCAAATGGGTGGTAAAATCACCACTCATCAGTGATTAACAAGGGATTTAAGGTAAAAATCCTTCAATTTCAAGCTTAAATTTCTTGATTATTTGACCAAAACTCCAAATAGCTTGAGGGCTTGATTTTATCTCCAAATAAGCTTAATTTTCACCTATTTCTTTAGAATTATGATTCCTTGATGGTGTATGAACATTGGGTTGACCTTGAAAATGTGATTTTCACAAATAGGACTCACTTGAGGTTTTTGGTATCGTTTTTAGACCCAAATCATAATGGTGCAATATGGGTATCATTATTCTCATGTTGAAAAGTAGATTATCTTTTTATATCTTAGCATCTTGAAAAAGATTATCTGAGGGAGAAAATAAAGATTTAGCAGATTAATTGCATTCTTCAAGTTTGAGGTAATTTAGGCTCATTCCTTGTTAGATTGAGTTATGTTATAGTATAATTGCGATATCTTATTAGATTGATTGGTGTTTTTGGTGTTGGGTTTGATGATTATTCAAGACTTATGGTTAGTTGGATCTTTTAGGTCATTTGGACCCATATAGTGAAATGTCTAGCATGTTGTCTTGAACCTTAGTAGATTAGACTTAATGTATCATGCATAACACGAGAATTCTTAGAACTACTCTAGTTAGATAGGAGTGACCTTGTCACTTATGTTTAGGGAAAGATTGGTCGTAGATGCTTACTCTAATGAAGTTGCTTTAGTTCCAATGGACTTAGTGATAGTATTTGAGTAGGATCCCTACCTTGGACTTAATGGTGGCTTGATATACATCTAAAAGATGAATTAGATACCTTAGCCTAATTCAGGGTAGAAATGAACTTAGATAGTATATTAGAATACTTTGAAGTGGGCCTTTTCCCACCTTAAGCCAAGATTGAGGTACACTTCGTGAGACCCATAAATTCTTATGAAATGCCTAGAAAATGCTCCTTGAGGAATTATTGAGGAACCTTGATAGTAAATTTATTGATGATACAATAATGAGATATTGTTTATGCTATTAAAGAATCCCATGTCCATGTTATTCATTAAGCCATTGATGTGGCTATTACTCGGGCTACTAATTAGGCCATTGCTTAGATATTGATTAGGCCAATAAACACCTTTTTCAATAGGCTCTTGACCATAGCATGGCTTAACCAATAAAGTATGATATTGACTGTTCTATGAATAAGCTATAGATTATGCCATGGACTTGATATTTCTCAAGTTAGTGATAAACTTTCTTTATGCTAATGGTGGGCCAATAAATAGGTTACTTATGGGCCATTGCTCATGATAATGCTTAAGGTTATGCTCATGGACTAATGGACTAGATTATTAAGTTATCACTTATAATATTCATGTTACATATATATACACTTATTGATAATGTGACATTGATGATGAACGAGGAAATATGGAGGTATTCTCTTCCTGCTTCTCCTTTTATGTTTATTTACTTTAGCCTTTGTGGGGCTTGTTCTTTACTTTATCCCTGGTGAGACTTGTCCTTTACTTTACCCCTTATAGGACTTGTTCTTTATTATTTATATTGATATGGATATTATGATGATAATTAGCAAGGCTAAAAGTTATTATGATGATATGATGATACCCAACAAGGCTGGAGGATATTATAATAATATGATGATACCCGAAAAGGTTGGAGAATATTATGATGATACCCAACGAGCTCAGAGAATATGAAGATAATATGATAATACTTGGTAAGGCTAGAGGATACTATGATGATATGATGATACTCGAAAAAGTCAAAGGATACTATGATGGTATGATGATACCTGGAAAAGGTTAGAGGATGATTATGATGATATATATACCCGACAAGTCCAGATGATGATTATTGATATTCCTAGGAGTAAATCTACTAATTTTTATCTTGCTAGACCTATTTATGACAACTATATTCTATTTATTCTCATCTGTAGTTGGGTATAATATTGATATTTGAGATATTGACTGTATTTTTCTAGTGATCAAGGTATAAAGTGGTATAGTTGTTGATTTAAGGTTAAAAAGATGATTAGTAGAGAATATAAATTAAGAGGTTAACTATGACTTATGGATTGTTGAACCTTAGCAATAATATAGACTAGTGGTATTGACGTCTAGTAATTATGTTGATTAAGCTATTATGGTGTTTAACATAAATAAAGACTTATAGCAATGATGTTTAATTGATAGTAATGTTTAGTTGATGATGACTAATTGTCAAACTAGGATTTATGGATTAGTGATACTAGTTACTAAATAATGTTTAGTCAATAAATTGAATAGTGAATAATTGATGATTAGTGGTTGTTGGATCAATGGTGATTAGTGAGTTTGTGATGGCTAGAAATAAATATTGGCTAGTTGATAAATATGGTTTAGTAATGAATTTTGGCTATGTGTTAGTTACTGACTAATTGGTGAAGAATGACTAGTTGTCGACCTATGAATAGTGATTACATAGTGAATAGTGTATAAATAGTAATTAGAAGGTATATGATGACTAGTGAACAATCGGATTAGCAAATCAGCATTGGCTAACTAACAAGGAACTATTAGTGTGTATCTAGGATATAGTTGTCTAAATGATGGTATTGTTATGATTATGCATACATTGTTATATGATGTTTAATTATGAATGTTGATGATAATTCTTGAAGGTTGGTGAACTTTCGATTGATGATAATTATGGCATATTGATAAATTACTGACTGATGGTAAGCGTGGAATAACGGTTGATTAACAATGAAATTTGGATATATTATTGATTAGATTCATTTACATTTCTCTTGGGTGTAATCTCTAGTCTTATGGGATGCTATGATAAGTCCTTTAGTTTATGCACAACTTGGCGTATAGAATCCAACTTTGTACTTGTAATTGCTTGTGTTGATACCTTATGTTATATTGTTATTCTGATATTTGTTACTTGTTATGTATAGCGATATCGACATGTGTGGATGCCTTATGTAATATTGCTATTCCAATAACTATTACTTGTTATGTATGTCGATATTGGCATGTGTTGATGCCTTATGTTATAATGTTATTCCTTTTTGGTTACTTAATATACACAATGATGATGGAGATGATTTAGGTTCGATTTTGTACCTTGACTTAGTTATGATTATCTTGCATTATATCATTTCAATATCATGACTTAGCTAAGTCGACCGATGATGCCTAGTTAGTACCCGTTATTTGGTACTCATACTACTCTTCTATAGCCTATAGATCACAGTATGGGTTATCACCACTGATATGTGTGTGTTGTGTAGAGCAACCATGGTTCGAAGACTTAGGCTGAGCTCCTAACATTTTGAGTACTACCTATCTCTCTCTTATATATTACACTAGTCTTTATGTTGTATTAGGAAATACGTTATATCAGTGTAGCCATTTCAAACAACGGGGTTTGCCTGCCTACAAGTGGGATATAGTAGTCACCATCATGACCTAAGAAATTTGGCCATGATAATATTTGAAGTACTTGTAAGGATCACAACACAAATTCAAAGATTGAGGAAAGAACAATTTCAATACATAACAACACTAGCATTATGGTTATAAATAAGCAAGAAAATAGTAGCAATACAAAAAAGAATAATAATGCAGAAATATCCCAACATGGTGAGTCTTCAAAAGATTGGATCACAAAATCTCTTTGTAAAATAAAATGATGCATATGTTCTTGAAAACCTTGCACAATAATACACCATAATAGATCAACAACATGTCAAAGAAGATAGGGGAAAATAGAAGAGCAATTCTATTAAGGATAGTTTTATAGGTTTAGATATAGATAAAGGAAAAATAAAGATTCCAAAAAAATAAATAATCAACAATAGGATTTCACCTTTAGTAACATAGATAAGGTCGATAGTTCAACAAATAATGAAGTTGGGAGCAGTAAAGGATCAGTGAGGATTGTTGCAATCCAACAAAAGTAGTTTGATTTGGCACTTATGGTGGTATCTAATGCAGTTCGAATTGATGAATACCAATTAATTCAAATGGAGCCTCATAATAAAGTTTTACATGATATCATGACCTATAATTTAGTATAAGTGAAGAGTATTGAATCAGATGAGGACCAAATTACAAAAGGTATTATAGAAGCTGAGGATCTAGAAGAGATATGATATTATGTCCTACTTAAAGTAGATTTATCATAAAAGTTTTTGAAAAGTTCTAGAAAGGGGAATGAGCAGGGTAATGGAGAAAAACCTCAACCCACCAAAGTACAACCAAAGAGATTTAAATCAGTTTCTAATAAATGATGAAGGCTCTCATATGGAATATTAGGTCTACAAAATCTAAACAAGCTTTTCATAGAGTTCAAATGCTTTATAATTTCCATAAGTTCACTTTTTATTAGACTATTAAACCTTTTCAAAATTCTACACATATTTACAAATAAAAGAAAAGAGTAAGGATGTCAGTGGCTACTTCTAATTTTAATGGTTAAATTTGTTTTATTACAAACTATGATTTTACTACTACTGTAGTGAAGGATACTGAGAAGAAACTAATATTACAATTACAACATCAAAGCCAGGCTCTGATATACTGGTAATTACCAACACAGTTGATGATTTTGACTATGAATAAATGTAAGTTCTTAAGCCACTTTTGGTAGGTTTGATAGTTTTTAGTCTATAGTGAAGGAAAATATGCTGAGGAAAGAAAGGAGATAACTTATGCTAAAAAAACCATGTAGATGAGAATTTAGACAGGCAGTAAAACCTCAGACAGACGACTGCCTTAAGTGTTAACCTAAAACAAAATGTCCTAGTTCAAGAATTTAAGTAATAAAGAAACTGATGGGCCATTGTACCTTTGATAGAATGTCACCTAGAGCATCGACCTTAAGCAGAATAAACCAAGTTAAGATTCTAAGTGATAAAAATGGATGGACCATCAGTGACTCGATATAACATTATCCAAGCCGTGGAGCTTATGTAGAATATTAACATATTTACTAGATAGCCACCAAGGAAGAATAAATGGGCCACCGCCTAGTGGATGGGAAATTGTAAAACCCCACAAAATTTTAATGAATTTATTTTTGACCCTCCCGCATGAGTAATATCATTTTTTAACTTGAATTATGACTAGAGATGTTAAAAGGGTGTTTTGGGAAAGTTTTTGAATTTTTGGAATAGGTTCAGGGCTATTTTGGGACAGTGAGTCAAAAAACCTCCACGTTATTGGCATGTCACGCTACTTAGCCTTTGCGATAAGGGTATGAAACAAATTCATATTGCTCATCCTTAGCTCAAAGTTTACATTGTGGCACTTATTTAATCATTATTCTCGTAATTTTAGTTTATGGATTTGAAATTATGTTGAGGGCTTTTGAGTGTCATTACTTGAATTGAATTTTTCATGATTTAAATATATTGTTTATACTTTAATTGATGATTTTTAAGGATGATTGGATGCATTGTTATGAGGATTGGAATGGTGAACATGGGTTTCCCCTAAATTGATGAATATTTTACTTGATAATGACATTAACCTCAACCCAATTATATGACTTTGGTTTTGAATATGAAATTTGCTTTATTTAACCTACCTTTGGAACACTGTATTGCATTAAAGGATAACTAGATAAGAAATAGTTTTGTAATTCCCTTGCTGGCCATGGTTTTGGATTTTAAATAGAACTTGAGAGTCTAATGGTTATATGGACTAGATTGACATAATTGAATTAGCTTGCAATAATATTGGTATAATGATAAAAAGTTGGTAAATCCTTTATAAAGACTACTGGGTTAATGGTTGGGTTTATGTGCAAACTATTTTAATTTGGGCTTAAAGGGAATTGTGTAGCTTACCTTGAAAGTCTACTCCCAGGGGAACCAACACTGGTAACCACATTTACCGGTGTGGGGTCTATATGACCATGTGTATGGATACACACTATATTTTGGATACACACTATATTTTGGATGGCTATCTCTTTATATATTTAACCTTTCCTTGATTCGTATGGCTAACATGCACTGAGGCCTTTCTAGTAGGGGAACTGGAACCATATAGCCCGTGGGTGCCTTTAGGATAGAGCAAACTTTACAATTCAGGATGATTGTTTAAACTCTCATGATCAAAACCCTTTTACCTATCCCAACATCCTATATATGTATATATAAATATCATGCATGTGATTTTGATTGGTTTTTTGTAATGGCATTATTTTATCCCTTTCACCTGAGTTATATAACAATGCTCGCACCACTGACCGTCCATGAATGCTGCATCATTTTATGATGTAGCGTATGAGGGCCTCTTTATTACTTCTATGTAGCTTTAGGTGATTTGGTACTCCTGTTGATCTGCTGTAAAGTGGTGAGCCTCCATCTTTCAGAAGGCTCGATTATTCCACATGTTTTTTTAATTTTTAAGTATCTCTTTTTGGATTCTTTTTGGTCATAGTTGGGGGCATGTCCTGGCTTAATTGGTATTCTAGTTTAGAGGGTTTTGTTGACAGTATTGGGATGTTTTGGGTTGTTTGTTTGACTCTTAGATTTTCTTTTGTTTTATCTATCTTTATTACTATTTTGGTTGGCTTCTATTTTTTATTTATGGTGCTTTTGAGTAAGGCCAAATTGGTAGTCTCTAGCCCTCGGTAGGCTTGAGATACCCATCATGGCTTGGCCCTAGTTTAGGTCATGATAATCTTGGTATAGATCACGGTTTAGGTTTACTGGGAATTCATAAAACCATGTCAAGTTTTATTTTATGTGTGTGAAGTACTCCACACTTATATGGGGGACGATATAAAACATTTAGGAATTTTTCCTTTCTTGTGTCACGTAGAGTCTCTAAGCTTGACTGTACTGCTTCACATAGGGTCCCATCTATCCCAACTAGTCCTTCTCGAGCTTCTTAGAATGGTGATATTCATGCCTAGATGTTCCAGGGAGATTTTTCTAATATGGGGTCCCATCAGTCTATTTATGTTCTTTCCCAATGGGTAGCATTGTAGTCTTATCAGTTTGATCACGTTGGTTATGTTGTTAGTTAATTTGAGGTCACTCGAGTGGGACAGAATTGATGTTGAATACCCTAACATTTATAAGCTCTAAGATTGAGAAGGATCCCCAAGGGTTTATTGATGAGATGGAGAAGATTTTCAAGGTGATGGATGCTACTAATTCTTAAGGTGTACAGTTTGTTGTCTGTCAGTTGAAAGATGTGGCTTGCCAGTGGTAAGAGAAGTGGGAAGAGGTGAGGGGTGATGATGCTAAGTGGGCAATATGGGATGAGTTTTCACATATTTTTCTAGATCACTTCTTTCCTCAAGAGTTGAGGAAATCAAAGGCAAAAGAATTTGTGAATTTAAAGAATGGTATGATGAGTGTTAAGGAGTATGCCTTGAAATTCCAGCTGCTGTCACTCTATGCTCCAGAGTTAGCATTCAATATGAGATCCAGAATTAGGAATTTCACTTCTGGTTAATCCCATGATTTGATATTGAAGTGTAAGTCTGCTATGTTGAATAATGATATCGACATATCTAAGTTGGTGATTTATATGCAACGGGTGGAAAATAAGAAGAAGAAGTAGGTGGAGATAAGAGAAATGAAGGGTAAGAAGTTTAGATATTCAGAGTAGGGTGTAAGTCAGTAGAACAATAGGGGAGATAGTAATAGTGGACCACGAAAATTAGGGAAATTTATATTTGACATCTGGTGCTCCTTTTCCTAAGCCTTTTGGTGATCATTGTTTTTAGACTAGCAGTGGTTCTAAGGCATAGGGTGCCAAGTCTTAGGTTAGTAGAGCTAAGTCAGCCCAACCTTATCCTCTTTGCCAATTTTATGGGCAACTTTACCATAGTTATTATGAGAACGGGAGGAATTTGTGTTTTAATTATGGTCAACCTAGTTATCTGTAGCCTAATTATCCAATATCTAAAGTTTCCATTGGAGCTAATAAGGTTTTGGTCTACATTTTTTGGCTCCTTCACCTAAGGGTAACACTTTAGGTAACAACACTGGTTGGAATCATTTCTATACCCTTGCTACTTGTTAGGAATCCGAGGCATCCCATGATGTTATCACTAGTATGTGATAGCTCTTCTCTCATGATGTTAAATGTTTGCTTGATCCATATTCTACCCTATCTTATGTGACCCTCTAGGTGGCTGTATACTTGGGTTTTGGTCCTAATATTATTTTCGATCCTTTTTCTATTTCTACTTCTGTGGGTGATTCTGATGTTTGTAAAAATATCTATAGGGGTTGTGTGGTGTCCCTCTTTCATTAAAATATATTAGTGGATTTGATAAAACTTGATATGGTGGATTTTGAAGTAATCTTGGGGATGGATTATCTTTATTCGTGCTATGTTTCTCTGGATTGTCGGGCCCAAAAGGCCAGTTTCATTTTTCTAATGAATCGGTGATTGAATAGGAGGGGAGTTCCTTAGTACCCAAAGGGAAGTTTATTTCTTATCTTAGAGCTCGAAAGTTGATTTCTAAAGGGTCTCTATATCATATAGTTTGGGTTAAGTATTCTAATGCTGAGAGTCCATCTTTGCAATTTATTCCTGTGGTTAATGAGATTTTTAAAGTTTTTCTAGGTGATCTTCTAAGAATTCCTCACAATAGGGAGATAGATTCTGGAATTGATCTTCTACTGGATACCCATCCTATTTTTATTTCTCCGATTCGAATGAACTAAAGGTGCTAAAAGAGTAGTTAAAGGATCTTCTTGACAAGTGTTTCATTTATTCTAATGTTTCTCCATAGGGTGCTCCTATACTTTTGTGCGAAAAACTGATAGGTTTCATTGGATGTGTATACACTATCAGCAACATAATAAGGTTACAGTAAAAAATAGGTATCCTCATTCTTGGATTGATGACTTATTCGATCAACTTTAGGGTACTGGGTGTTTCTCTAAGAATGATCTCTATTTGGGTTACCATCATTTACAAATTAGGGACGTTGATATTCCCAAGACTACTGTTCGGACATGCTATGACCATTATGAGTTTCTTATTTTGTCATTTAGGTTGACTAAAAATTTAATTGCTTTTATGGATCTTATAAATCCAGTATTTAGGAAGTTTCTGGATTTGTTTATTATAGTCTTCATTAATGACATCTTGGTGTACTATAAGAGTGAGGAGGATCATGCCAATCGCCTTCTAATTGTGTCATAGACTCTTAAGGAATAGAAATTGTATGCAAAATTTTCTAAGTGCAAATTTTGGCTAAGTGATGTGACCTTTCTTGGGCATTTTAGTTCTAGTGCGAGGGTCAAAGTGGATCCATGAAAAATTAAGGCAGTTAAGAAGTGGCCTAGACCCACTACTCCAATCGACATTAGGAGCTTCTTGGGTTTGGTAGGCTACTATAGAGGGTTTGTAGAAGTTTTTCATCTATTGTTACCCCGCTGATGAAGTTAACTCAAAAAAGTTTAATTTTTTGTGGTTCGATGCTTGTGAAGTAGTTTTAAGTAGTTGAAGGATAAGTTGATTTCTGCGCTAGTTTTGACCCTGCCCGAGGGTACTAATGGGTTTATTGTGTATTGTGATGCATTTTATATGGGACTGGGTTGTATTTTTATGCAACATGGTAAGGTTTTGCCTATGATTCTAAGTAGATTAAGGTTCATAAGAGGAATTACCCAACTCATGATGTAGAGTTGGCGGCTCTAGTCTTTGCTTTGAATATTTGGCACCATTATTTGTATGGAGTGTGTATGGATATTTATTCAAACCATTCGATCTTATAGTATGTGCTTACTTAGAAGGAATTAAACCTCAGGCAAAGGCGGTGGCTTGAGCTACTTAAGGATTACGATATGAGTCTGTACTACCATCCAGGTACAACTAATGTAGTTGGTGGTTTCTCTTAGTAGGTTGTCTATGGGAATTTTTTCTCACGATAATAAGGTGAAAAAAGGGTTGGTCAAGGATATCTATAGGTTGGATAACTTTGGAGTTTATCTCTTGGACTTTAAGAATGGAGAAGTGATTGTTCAGGAATGTGTTAAATCATCTCTTAGTGCTGAGGTCTAGGAGAAACAAGTTAAGGATCACATTCTTAGGCAGATTAAGCATGATATGTGTTTAAAAAAGGTTATGGATTTTTATATTGGGGGAGATATCATCTTCAGGTATCAAAAAAGGTTGTGTGTTCCTGATGTTTATAGTCTGTGGGAAAGAATTTTAACTAATGCTTATGTGTCCATATATAGAGTTCATCCGAGTTCAACAAAGATGTATTATGATTTGAAGGAAATCATCTAGTGGAATAATATGAAGAGAGATATGGCAAATTTTGTTGCTAAGTGGATAGTTTGTCAATAAGTCAAGGTAGAACATTTGAGACATGGTAGCATATCTCAAGAGATAGAGTTGCCGATGTGCAAGTAGGAGATGATCTTTATAGACCTCATTACAGGTCTTTTATGGTCAGACAATCAGTGTGATTTTATTTTTGTCATTGTGGATAAAATGACTAAGTCTGCTTGATTCTTGCCTGTGAGGACTAATTTCTCAGGAAAGAATTATGCTAAATTATTCATTCAGAAGATAGTCAAATTGCATGGAGCACAGTGTTTAGATAGATATATGTATTTCTCTTCTCACTTTTGATGCTCATTTCTAAAAGGTTTGGGTACTCAGGTGAACCTTAGTACTGCTTTCTACCCTAAAATGGATGGACAAGTGGAACAAATTATTCAGACTTTTGAGGGTATGCTAAGGGCCCGTGTAATTGACTTTGAGGGTCGTTAGGTAGACTATTTGCCTCTTATTAAGATTGCTTACAATAATAGTTACTATTCTAGCATCCAAATAGCTCCTTTTGAGGATCTTTATGGTAGGAGCTGGCGATCTCCTATTGGATGGTTAGAGGTGGGTGAGACTAGGTTATTTGGTCCTGACATGGTTCACCAACTTATGAAGAAAATGAATGTAATTAGAGAAAAATGTAAAGTACTCATAGTCGCCAAAAGTCTTATACTAATGTAATGCAGTGGGAGTTGGAGTTTGAGGTTAGCAATTAGATGTTCTTGAAGGTTTCTCCTATAAAAAGAGGTTATCAATTAGATGTTCTTGAAGGTTAGCAAAGTTAGGTGGATCAACTCGATTTGTAAATTCACTGTACTGAAGTAGTAAGCTTCCATTCGCTGGAAGACTTAGACATTTCATGAGATCTTATCTTAGATTAGAGTTGAGAGTTTCATTACATTAACATTATCATTGTCATTATTATCTTTCAGAGACGGGGACATGTCCAGACCAAGAATAGATTTTGATCTTTTGTTAGAAGGCTTTGATGTATTACTGTGGACTTGGGTGATGTTGATCGATTGTTTTGGTCGGTTAATGGTTATCGATTATAGACATGCCCTTTATTCCACGTGGGACTTGAGATACCCCTCATGGAAAGACCTTGGTTAGTATAGTGACAAAGATGGTATTAAAGCCTAGGTTTAGTGTTATTAAATATCCATTAAGTCATTTCAAGAAGAGTCTCTTTGATAGATGTATAGTGCGCCACACTTATAAGGGAGAGGCTATGAGGTATTTAGGAATTTTTTCCTTTCTTGTTGTTCTATTTCAAGAAATAGAATCAAAGGTATTAAATCTCCTCTAATTTTTATATATTCTATTTTTCAATCATGCCTCCAAGAAGATCTGATGCTCATGGAAACTCTTCTGTCCCGTTTGAGATAATATCGATGAAACTCATCTCTACTGTAGGAGTTCAGACCCAGTCAAGGGTCACTGCTTCTTATTGCCCTGAGGGAGCTCCACCAGTTCCCCTTATCCCTTATCAGGTACCCTAGGTTAGAGCATCTAATGTTGAGTTTCACCAGTCAATTTATTTGCTTACCTAGTTGGTGGCCTCCTAGATTGAATGTGTTGCTTCATCCTCCAAGGCCACTAGAGTTGGCCAACTTATGAGGTTGAGTCCTTCTACTTTCACTGGTTCTAAAGTTGAGAAAGATCCTTTAAATTTTGTTGATGAGAAGAAAAATATCTTTCATATGATGCATGGTACTGATGTGGAGGGTGTAGTGTCTGTAGCTTATTAATTGAAGGATGTAGCATACCAATGGTAAGAAAAGTGGGAATAGTCTTAGTGTGATTATGGTGATTTCTCTCTGTGGGATGACTTCTCTAGTGCTTTTCTTGATTGCTTCTTTCCTCAGGAGTTGAAGAAAGTGAAGGTTGAGGAATTCATGAATTTAAAGCAAGAAAGGATGATAGCAAAAGAGTATGCCTTAAAGTTTCATCAGCTGTTGCATTATGCTCCCGTGAAGTTTACCTTTAGGTTGTCTCATAAATTATCTTGGGTGTAAAGTTGACTTGTTGAACAAGGATATGGATATCTATAGATTTGTAGTGCATATGCAACAAGTGGAAGAAGAACAAAAAAATCAATTAGAGATAAGTGAAAGGCAAAATAAAAAGTTTCGCTACTCAGATCAAGATGAGAGTCAGCAGTAAGTGGTAGAGATGTTGAGAAGTGGTCTAAGAAGAAATAGGGAAGCTCTGGTTCTACTCTATGGCTAGTGCTCATTATCCAAAGCCTCCAGGTAATTGTTGTTCTAAGTAAGATAGTGGTTTAGAGCTCCAGGAGCCCAGTGTTAGGCTAGTGAGGCTCAGTAATCTCCCTTGTATCGTCCTTGCAGATTTTGTGGTCAGGTGCACCATGGTGTTTGTGAAGAGGGGATGAATAAGTGATTTAAATATGGTCAGATTGGTCATATGCAGAGGGATTGTCCTTCTAAGGTTACTTCTAAGGCAAATAAGATTTCTGTCGTTACTTTATCAACTTCCGCACCAAAAAGTGTTACATCTGCTTTGGGCTCCGGCACTGGACGAAATTGGTTGTACGCTTTTGCCACTTACCAGGATTCTGAAGCATCCACCGATGTTGTTACTACTATGCTCAAACTCTTCTCTCATGATGTATATTTCCTACTTGATCCCTATTGTGCTGTCTCTTATGCGACCCCTTATGTGGCTATCCATTTTGGCTTTGATCCTGAATGTATTTTGGACCTTCTCTCTGTGTCCACCCCAGTTAGTAACTCTATTACGGCTTAAAAGGTCTATTGGGGTTGTTTGATGTCGGTCTATGGTAGGGAGACCTTGGTGGATCTGATAGAGTTAGACATGTTAGACTTTGATGTGATTTTAGGAATGGCTTGGTTGCATTTGTTCTATACGTCTCTTAATTGTCAGACTTGAAGGGTCACTTTCCCTTTTCCAAATGAGCCGGTGATTGAATGGGAAGGTAGTTCCCTAATACCTAAGGAAAGGTTTATTTCATATCTTACAGCCTAAAAATTAGTTTTCAAAGGGTGCCTCTATAACTTAGTGCATGTTAAGGATTCTAGATCCAAAGGTCTTTGTTTGTAGCCTATCCCTGTGTTCAATGAATTTCTCAAGGTGTTTCCTGATGATCTTCTTGGTATTTCTCCAGATAGGGAAATTGATTTTTCGGATTGATCTTCTTTCAAACACTCACACTATTTTTTTCCCTCTTTACAAAATGAATCTGATTGAGTTGAATGAACTCATAGAGCAGTTGAAAGATCTTTTTGACAAGTATTTTATCTGTCCTAGTGTGTGCTCCTTTCTTTTTGTGCATAAGAAGGATGAATTTACTGCCAACTGAATAGGGTAACCATGAAGAATAAGTATCCCCTTTCGAGAATTTATGATCTGTTCGATCAACTCCAGGGTGCTAAGTTTTTTTCTAAGATTGATCTTCAGTCGGGTTATCATCAGTTGAAAATTAGGGTAGTGGATATCCCAAAGACTGTTTTTTGAACATGGTATGGTCATTTTGAGTTATTGGTGATGTCTTTTGGTTTGACTAATGCTCTAACAACATTTATGGATCTTATAAATTAGGTTTTTCATCAGTTCTTGGATTTGTTTGTGATTATCTTTATTGATGAAATTTTAGGGTACTCGAAGAGTGAGGTAGATTATGTTGATCACCTCTGCCTTGTGTTGCACACCCATAAAGAGCAATAATTGTGTGCTAATTCTCCAAGTGTGAGTTCTGGTTAAATGCTGTGACCTATATGGGTTATGTTGTTTCTAGTTAAGGGATCATGGCGGATCCACAAAAGGTTATGGTGGTTAAGAAGTGGACTAGACCCACAAAACTAACCGACATTCAGAGTTTTTGGGTTTAGCTGGTTATTATAGAAGGTTTGTGGAGAGTTCTCTTTTATTGCTGCTGATCTGAGGTGGATTTCTGCACCTCAGAGTTGTAATCCAGGCTTATTTAGCTTTGTTTTGATGACTTATTATTTACTTAATGTGCTAATAATGAAATAATTGATCATATAAGTGTTAAAGTACTTGATTGAAATTTTTAAGGTGTTTTTCAAAAAATTTTAAACTTAAATTGGTCACTTAAAGTCTAAACAAGAAAACTAGTGTTACTAGCTTGAGCTAGGTGTTGATCTAGTTGATCTCGATGGATTATAGTGTGTAAAAGGAGTTCATAATGGTATGATTGTATAAATATGTTTGAAACAACTTGTTTTTAATGTTTAAGGTTCAATTGAAACAACCCAAGAGTCAAAACCAAGTTAAAGATCAAAAGAGGTAAAACGAGTATTCTTACCTTAAGTTTCTAGTTCACCGTCTCGGATGTTGTGTCATTTTGAGCTCTAATTCGTGGTGTTTGATGATATAGGATGATTTTTGAGTTAAATATGATCATTTGTGGATGAAAAAAATGCTGGAAATCAAGTGGAAACAACACCACAAGGCTTGGAATGGATGGAAAAAAGCAAAGGACAAGATTTGACGTAAAACGGACCCCTTGGAGTTTACTAGCCCATCCCAGGGCTTATCCACTACTATGGGGTTCATTCCAAACATTGGGAGATTCCTAAGGAACCCGAAATAATGTGTATCTACTATTATAGTGCATCACTCACCCTAGGTACTGCGATAAGTGGCACAATGCGGACCCATGTCAACATCGGTAAGATTGTCCTCCTATAAATAGGACACTTGAACTTGATGCAAAACACCTTGGAGGACTTGGAAACTTGGACGTAGGCTGTAAAACACTTCAATAGGGATTTTTATTCTTTACTTTAGTTTTTTTATGGATTTTATCATGTATCTATCATGATTACAGTTATGTCCATAAGAGGCTAAAAGCCTCTTTTCCGGTGTTTAGGCCAAGAACATGAACACTTTTTCTATGAATTGATTTGGTTTTTATTGTTTATCATTATTTTTTGTCTATTTTTCCTTTTTATCACTATTTTTAGGATTATATACCCTTAGAATATATCCATAGTCAACTTGTGAGCCCGAGAGGAGGAACAAGAAGATAGTCTGTGGAGATGAATAGAGTAGGATTATAATCTTCTATAGAAAGATGTTGTTATTTGCACTTAGGATAAGAATATACCTAAGTTGCCCATTTGGTTCATTATGGGATGTAATATAAATGTATTTAGCTTATCTTTCACATCCCTGCTCAACATTGCAGTTGTGGGTCTAAGTTAGGTAGGTGATTAAAGGCTTGAGAGACCATGAAAATAATATCAACCCCATAAATAAATAACCAAGATAAGTAACCTGATCAATAAAGTTTAATAGCACAGTCTGATTGTTCGCAGAGCCTTAACCCTGGGTTTCTCCTAATTGATTGTCCAAGCATTTTACTTTACAACATTGTTTACTTTACTTTTAGTTTACAACTCTAAAACTCTTTCGATTATTTTTACACCACTTTATTTTCAATAGTGAACTAGAATTGGATAGTTGCTTGACATAAGTCCCTGTGGGATTGTATTTAGCTTTATTTAAGGCTATTGTATTACTTGGTAAGACCACATACATTTGTGTGCACGCTTAGGTGCAAAAACTACCCCATTGACTAAGTTGACTTAGAAGAAGGTGAAATTTTTATGGTCTGATGGCTATGAGGGTAGTTTTGAGAAGCTAAAAGATAAGTTGACTTTGGCTCCGATCTTGACTTTACCTGAAGGCACTGATGGTTTTATTATCTATTGTGATGCATCTCAGGTGGGACTGGGTTGTTTCTTAAAGCAACATATAAAGGTGGTGGCTGCTTATGTTTCAAGGCAACTGAAAGTTCATGATAAGAATTATCTGGCACATGATTTGGAATTATCTTACTTGCAGATGGATGGGAAAGCAAAAAGTATAATTCAAGCTTTGGAAGATATGCTTCAGGCTTGTGTTTTTTATTTTTGTGGTAGTTAGGTTGACCATTTTCCTCTCATTGAATTTTCCTTAAACAATAATTTTTACTCTAGCATTGGTATGTCTCTATTTGAGGCCTTATATAGTAAGAGGTTTAGGTCTTCTATTGGGTGGTTTAAGGTCAGTGAAAATAAGTGATTTGGTCCTAATTTGGTTCACCATGCTATGGATGTGGTAAAGGTGATTTGAGATAGACTTAAGGCCACCCAAAGTTGTGAAAATTCCTATGCAGATGTGAGGTGAAAGAAGTTGGAGTTCATTATCGGTGATTGGGTGTTCTTGGAGATGTCTCCAATGAAGGGGGTGATCTATTTTGTTAAGAAGGGAAAACTCATTCCCCATTATGTTGGTCCACACTTGGTCTTGAAAAGGGTTGGTAATTTTTCATATGAATTGTAGTTTCCCTCTAGTTTGAGCTCAATTCATTTGTCATTTCTTTTTTTGATCTTGAGAAAGTGTGTGTGTGATCCTTCTATTGTTGTTCCTTTGCAGGAGGTAGGTACTTTGGATTCCTTGTCTTATGTGGAAGTCCTAATTGAGATTTTGGATTGGTAAGTCCATTGGTTGCAAACCAAGAATGTGGCATTAGTAAAAGTTCTTTGGAGAAACCAAAAGGTTCAAGAAGCTACATAGGAAGCCAAGGAGGACATAAAGTCCAAGTATCCATTCTTGTTTCCCGTTCTGAATAATCGGTCTTGAGGTATGTATATTTCTTAGTATTTCTATTTTTTGTCTTTGTTAAAGGCAAGTGTGGGTGTGTGTAGTCAAATCATGCTGATAAATGACCTGTCTTATCATTCGAGGATGAATGATCCTAAGGGCGAGTATGTAATGCCCTGAGTTTTCGGTCCTTGAAAATTTCAAAAAATTTATCAGAACTGTTAGTCCCTGCATGGTTTGTGTTTAAATGGTGGTTTTAAAATTAATTGATGCATAGGATTGGTGAATACACTAAGGGATTGTGATTTCCCCTAACTTGTGACTTTTGAAGTGGTTATGACCAGACCTCAACCACTATTGTGGAATTGGGTTTGAATATGAAAAGTATTCCTATGGAACAACTCTTGAACTATTATATAATTTGAAGAGTCAATAAAGTATAATGATTTTGAATTGAACCTTATGGGGTTGTGTAAGTCCCCAAGTTAATGTATAATTTAACCAAAGGGGATTGTGAATTCCCCCAAGTGATGATAATTGGTGTGGCATGTTGATGTTACCTTACAAGTGTAGTTGGTATGACGATACCAACAATTTATGCCTTAATGTGTAATGTAGTTCAATGAATAGGAATGTGTGATACTTATTTTAATTGGGCTTTAATGGGGATTGTGTAGCTGAGTTGTGAAAGTGGAGGTCCCAAGGGACCTACACTGGAAATCACGATTGCCGATGCAGGGGTGTATATGAATGGGTGGTTTGAATCCCCCTTATTGTTATCACATAATTGTGAGGTTCGAGTCCTCTACATTTTATCACATGATTGGTTGCTTGTGTCACCTTGTATGCTGGGATGTTTGAGTGCCCCATTGTACAAATGTATAGCTTCTGGTTCTTATAGCCACACACACTATGGCCCTACCAGTTGGGGGAGAGTTGGGCCTATATAGCCCTTGGGTTCCATCTTATGTTATGATATTGAGCTACACAATCCATGCTAAAGTTTTAAAGTACATATTAATCCTTGTTCCCTATCCCTGCACGTGATGCATATTTATATATTTGCATATGATTATGTGCATTGGATTTTTACTGATTTTGAAGTGCTGATTATAGCATTATTTTGATCCTTAACTCCGAGTTTCATGCTAGTTTCCACCCCACTAACCTTCTACGGATGCTATATACTAATGCGATGCAGACATCAAAGATACTTCTACTTTTCCTGTGCAAAGTTATGTGGATCAACTCGGTTTGTCGGTTCACTGCGGTAAAGTGGTGAGTTTCCATTCTCCAGAACAATTAGGCATTTCATCAGATCTTATCATAGTTTATAGTTGAGAGTTTCATTATCATTAATATTATTATTGTCATTGTCATCTGTTAGAGTCGGGGACATGTCCTGACCAAAATTGGTTTTTGGATCTTTTGTTAGAAGGCTTTGTTAGATTATATGGACTTGGGTGATGTTGCTCGGTCGATGGTTATCGGTTATAGATATACCCCTTTTTCATTAAATTTAT
Organism: Capsicum annuum; assembly: GCF_002878395.1. Classification (NCBI taxonomy): domain Eukaryota; kingdom Viridiplantae; phylum Streptophyta; class Magnoliopsida; order Solanales; family Solanaceae; genus Capsicum; species Capsicum annuum. Next base: position 166,549,568 of record NC_061113.1, read on the forward strand.
CTTGTTATATGTTCAGAATTAATCTGACTTTGGGGATATTTTGTTGTTTGATTAGGTACACAAGGGTAGTCTTCGGTCCGTGTAGGACTTGAGATACCCATCATGGTCAGGCCCTAGTTTGGGTCATGAGATATGGACTAGTTTGGAAGAATTGAATTAGCTTGCAAGCATATTGGTATGACGATACAAATTTGGTAAATGCCTTAATAAAGAATCCTAGATTAATTGTTAGGTTTATGTGCAAACTATTTTAATTTGGGCTTAAAGGGAATTATGTAGCTCACTCTGATGGTGGAGTCCCAGGAGGAACAAAACTGGAAACCATATTTGGCGACGTGGTGGTCTATATAACCGTGTGTATGGATAACACTATATTTTGCATGGATATCGCCTTAGTGTCTTTAGCCTTTCCTCAATTCGTATGGCTAACTACACTAGGGCCCTTTTAGCAGGGGGAACTGGATTCATATATACTGTGGATGCCTTTAGGATGGAGCAAGCTTCACAGTTAAGGTTAATAGTTTAAAATCTCATGTTCATGACCCTTGTCCCTATCCGACATTCTATATATATATATATATATATATAAATGTTGTGAATGTGGTTATGACTATTTTTTGCAATGGCATTATTTTATCCATTCCCTCATGTTACATGCCAGTGCTTGCCCTACTGACCTTCCCTGGATGCTACATCATTTTATGATGTAGGGTTCAAGGGTTTTTTATTGCTTCTATGCAACGTTAGGTGATTTGATATGATTTGTCCCACTTATAAGGCCCCACTTAAATTAAAAATAATAGTTGTACATTATTTTAATAAAGTACAATTTGCTAAAAATCATCAAGTCTTTACTTATTTCTTAAACACCGTGCCCTGTCAAACTATGACACATAAAATGCGATGGAGGGAGTAGTTAATGTTGTAGTGTGAATAGCCAACTTAGGGAAATTATTGAGTTGTGACTTTTTATTACTTGTAGGATGAGATAATTTGAGTAAATATCATCTAATTAGGTTGATAAATGATGTTGCCCAAGATTACATCCCCAAGAGGTAAAATGCGGTCGTTGTCAAATATATAATCCAACAAAGGTTGGGGTCTAACCCACTGAGAATAGAACGAATCTTTATCACGAACTTGCTAATGTAGCAAAAAATGTAAAAAAGTAAATGGGGGGATTTTGTGAGAACAGTAATAGTAGTAATAGATATTGATTGCTTAAGGTTGAAATCAATATGAGATAAATACTAGGAATGTGTTCCCTCTGACTTCCTTACTCTGTAGAATTATCGTGCCAATCCAACTCTCCTGAAGCCTTTCATGTACAATATGATAAGATATGTATCATAAACTATCTTGTGAATGCCTTTGGTGAATTTCACTCATCACCTTTTGAGTCTTAGAGTGTCAGATTGCTAGCCCTTGTCCTGGATCCTAAATCAATTATTATCTTTTGGGTCTCAAGTTAATTAGATAAAGGTTGATAGCTTCAATAATTATTACGATCTTCTTTTCCTAATATCAACCTCTCTTGTGGAGATGGTGTCGAATACATGCAGGTTCTTAACTTCTGCAGTCATTAATAAAGCAATCAAACAGAAGAAAATCACAATACAGGCAAAATATCAATCGAGAATGACTTTGCACTTCATATTCTTAGTTATTCAATAAGGGTTTCCACAACCCTAGTTAGGGGGTTTAGCTGACCATGTTTGAAAGAACATCCGTTGAGTTTGTAGAAGAAAGCATATGAATAATCTTACAATTATTGAAGAATAAAAACCAGAATCTTAAATCAATATCTAACTGTAAAAACGAAGAACAATGGATTCCAAGATTAAAAGTCAAATCTCAAAATCAATATGGTGTTGTAAGTATAAAAAGTGCATAAACTAATACAAAAACATACAAGGGGTATTTATAGTTGAACTAGAAAACCTAAGAATACTATCATAAATGAATTAGGAAAAAAATGTAGGCAGTGGTAGTGCCTCAGACAATGACTCATCTAGACTGACGATGACTCATTGTCAGCTCCGTATTCTGTCGTCTATGCTCCTTGGTGATGACTCATCACGTCTCCCTATGAGCCATTGTCCAGACTCATTGCCTCTCCAATAAGTTTTCAGCTCTCAAATCTTTTCTCTAAATACTCAAAACGGTCAACACGATAAGTCATAATCAAATCCTACAACTTGTCACCAACATAGTCTCCACTAAGATCATACTTGTATGCTTTCAGGACTTTGTCTCAACTTTGCTTAGAACGATCATCCCTACAACTCGTAGTCGAATCGTATGAGTCATAGCTAGTATGAACTTTATTCCTATCTCAAATTTCTTCACTATTTATTCTATGGCTTTGGATGACGAGACGTAGCATAACCCAATGACTCGTTGTCCAAGCATAGACTTCAATTTTTGGAGTTTTTTTCTTCCTTTATTTCTTTTACTCACTTTCGACCTTGTTTTCCCACAAAAAAACACAAATCACATTACATCTAACAAAAAGGGCCTAAGTACTTACATATTTTTTGGTTTTAAGCATCAAAAGTGTCATGAAACTATGACACATCAACACCCAAAACATAGAACATTTACATGTCCTCCGGCAACTAACACAAAAAAAACACAACATTACGATCCATAACTAAGAGAAACGTAAGACATCTATAGCAGTCAACTCAATTTCATCTACAAAACTCTCACCTGTCCTATTTCAAACTTTTCAAAACCAACTATGCTGATCTATGTAGCACAACAGTATGCCATAAAGGAATCAAGTTATCGCATTATATTAGCAACAAACAATCAAGCAAATAAGAAAGTTACACTGCCAAATAGATGAGTACTTGACAACACAACCGACATACTCTCACAAAAAGAAGTCCCATATCTCACAATGTCATTATGAATATAAATACAAGGTGTCACGAACCGAGGTTACCCCCAAGTCGTAACATAGTGCTTAAGGCCAAAAGTAGCCCCAAGCTAATCCTTGATCTAGTACCTGCTGTGAGCACTGAATACAATGATAACACAAGCATCATATGTGAACGATAAACTGATAAAAACTATGTTAAGATGAAATACAGAAACAATATTTAGCATGTTTGAAACTACATATAGAATCGATAAACGAGTCTGACTGTTTGAATATTTGATTGTCTAAATACCTGAAAGCCTCTAAGACATGAAGTGCTGATGGACAAAGCCCCCAACTAACTCCGACTAACTGAAATAAAAGAAATATAGAAAATAACTGTAAATATTTGTCCTTGATGGATTAACTCACTATAACTGCTGCTGAGTTGTACGAGCTGACTAAGGGAGATTGGGGAACTGAGCGTTTGAATCTACATTATGAAATCAATGTAGTGCAAAAGATAGCATGCAATTAGTACTTTAAATGTACTAGTATGTAAGATAGGGACAACTAAAATACATATGAACACTAAACATAGATGCATGAACATGTAAAAAGAATGCAAGACTAAGTAAAACATGTATTGAAATAATCTGTAAACTAAATGACTAAAAAGCTGATAACTGAATACTTAGTTATGCAAACCTTATTTGATATGGTAAATACTATACGGAGATTGTGGGAGCTAACTACAATCGACATGCCCCAATTTGAGCTATTGAGTTCTAACCTATAACCCAGTTGGAAGGGTACTGGTACCTTTCTAGGGGTACCAACACATGAATGATGATGTGGATCCACAAGGATGATGTTCAGAAGGATGAGGGTGTCATGCCTCTACTAATGTGGGACCCCTCATAATCTATGGCAGCGCCGTAGGTCTAAAACTTAGGGACTACTACTGACGACTAATGCCTAACTAACGGGGGAGCCACCATCCATGCGTTCACTCGATGCTAAGTGTTACTCCTAACTGATAACACTGGCATTATTATTCGTTTAACATATTATGATACTGTACTGGTAAGTGCTCAACATAAACATAGTAATCTAAATATGCTAATGAAATCATGATCTGAGTGACTTGTTTCTTTAAAATGAAAACATGTAAAAATATATAGGTACCGGGTGTTCATAACCCTCCAGAACTGAATGATACTTTAAATACAATAATATCATTTAAAAAATTGCAAGGAAATTCATGATTCAAAGATCCAAAAGAATATAAATTTCACTAAACTGATGATCCATGAATTTTAATATAGGAATATGATAAACTTAGGAGGACAATATGTTCACATGGTTTGATTCATGAAGTGGTGAATTAACATGGTGTTAACTGAATATGACATGGGTGATTTATATTAAAGCATTTAATAACATAATTCTTATGGGGAAACATATGGGTATTGCTTGAATTCAAAACTAGTAAGAAAATTGGACTAAATTCATGATTAACATTGATATTATCATAAAAGAGGATAAGAAGTTCAAACTTGAACAAAAAGGGATTTTGGGACTCAATAGGTGGAAGGAACGCATTGATGAATACCCTACATACGTTAATTGCTTGATTTCTTGAAGAAGAAGCTTGGAATTTGGACCTTGAAAGGCTGAATCCTTGGAAAGATGCTTGAATTTACGTTCTTATGAACGGGGATGAATTTTACCTATTAACTAATGGGGAATAGGGCAAATAATACCCTTCTTGGGGTTTTTAATTCATGAATTGAGTGTTTGGTGAGAGGGGAAAGGGTAAAAATACCCCCTTGTACATTTAATGATGCTATAGGAAAAACACAACCTCCGTGGCACAGAGGCTAGCCTCTATGAAATGATGGTATCACGGAGGCTAACCTCCACGCTGCGCCATATATGGCAGAGTTCCTGCCTCCGTGACACACCCAATCATGGAGGCATTCTTCCTTAGCAGTTAAAAAACACCTCGAACCTATTTCAAAAATTCCCAAGCTTTCCCTGATAACCCTTTTGACATCCCTAAACATGTTTTATCTAAAAAATAAACATTTTAAACTCGGGAACGCAAAAATTAAAATCCTCGAATCTTGAAGTAAAATGGCTAAGTCTTTTATACCTTGTGTGAAATTAAAGCCTTGGACTCATTTACACATGCATCTAGGAGTTGGAAACGTGTCTAGAATCATGCGAGGTATTACAATATCTCTCTCTTGGTATCATTCATCCCAGAATAAAATTGTTTAAGCTGATATACTAAGAAAACTGAGATCGTACTTTGAATGCTTATGAGCTAAATTATGATTAAATAACTGAATCTAAAACATGATACACGGACTAAATTGAATTTACTAATGAATGCAATGACATGTGGATGGTTATATAACTGAGATAGAAAACAAAAGAATCACTTAGGGAAAACCATTACCTCACACTGGATCTGAATTTGTAGAGAAGAGATGAGCATACTTGGCTTACATGTCTACCTCGGCTTCCCAATTAGCTCCCTTAACGAACTGATTTTGCCATAGAACCTTAACTAAATGGACTTCTTTATACCTCTACCTATGAATCTGACGGTCAAGGATTTTAACTGGGAATTCTTCATAGGAGAGACTATCTTTCACATCTACACTTTCTAAAGGAACAATAGAACATGAGTCACCACTATATTTCTTTAACAAAAACATATGAAATGCCGAATGCATTGAAGCCAAATCTATAGGAAACTTTAACTCATAAGCTAGCTTCGCAAAATGGTTCAAAATCTTGTATGGGCAAACAAAGCGGGGAATAATTTTCCCCTTCTTGCCAAATATCTTCACCCCTTTCATGGGCAAAAATTTTAGATAAACTAAGTCACCAACATCAAACTCAAGATCTCTTCTCCTCACATTAGCATAAGATTTTTGATGACTTTAAGCTATCTTTATCCTTTCTCAGATTAACTAAACTTTATCCATTGCCTCATATACTGAATCTGGCCCTATCATAACCACCTCACCTACTTCAAATGAACCAATAGGAGATATGCATCTCTTTATATAGAGGGCCTCAAATGGAGCCATCTGAATACTAGAGGGATAGCTGTTATTGTAGGAAAACTAAATCAAAGGTAAGTGGTCATCCCGATTACCCTTAAAGTTGATAACACAAGCCCTCAACATGTCCTCTAAAGTCTGAATGGTGTGCTCTGCCTGACTATCTAAGGATGAAAAGTTGTACTGAGATGGACTTAGGTACCAAGACCCTTCTGAAAAGCCTTCAAAAAATGAGAGGTAAACTGAGTACCTATATCTAAAATAATGGTTAATAAAACCCCGTGGAACATTACCAACTCCATGATATAGTGTCTAGCATAATCCTCACCTGTATACAAAGTATGAACTAGAAATAAATAGGATAACTTTGCCATTCTATCTACAATAACCCAAATTGAATCATACTGATAATGCATACGAGGTAACCCTATTAAAAAATCCATGTTAACTACCCCTCACTTCCAAGTGGGGATACTACACTCCTAAAGCATACCATTAGGACTTTCATGCTTAACCTTAATCTACTGATAATTCGAACTCTTAGCCACAAACTCCATAATATCTTTCTTCATACCACTACACCAATAGATTTCCTGCAAATCATAGTACATCTTAGTGTCTCTTGGGTATATAAAATGTTGCACACTATGCGATTCAGCTAATATCTGCTGTCTCGTACCATCAATACAAGGACACATAACCTATCTTGATAATGAAGCATACCATCACCCCTTTAGGAGAAAACCTTAACCTTCTGATCCCTAACTACCTCCTTAAAATTGACCAAAATAGGATCCCTTTATTGTTTTTCTTTCACTTCGACAACCAGTGAAGATTTTGAACCACTCTGTACCCATATACTACCTTTACCGAATCAACCAACCGAACACCTAACATGTCAAGCTAATGAACCTCATGGACTAACTCCTTCATATCATCCTCAATATGAACAACACTTCCCCTAGACAATCTACTAAGGTCATCAACCACTATATTAGCCTTTCTCAGGTGATACAGTACACTCATTTCATAATCCTTCAATAATTCAAGGTCATGTCTTATTATCCATAAACACATCAACATGAACCCCATAAAGTTAAGTCCACTAAATCTTTAATGAAAAGACAACTACTGCCAACTCAAGGTCATGGGTCAGGTAATTTTCTGATGAGGCTTCAGCGGTCTAGAGTCATAGGCTATGACCTTACCTCACTGCATCAATACACAGCCAAGACCAACTCTAAAAGAATTACAATAAACTACAAACCTATATGTGCTATCTGGAAAAGTCAAGACTGGTGAGCCGAGTCTTTAAATCTTAAAAACTTTCTCGCAGGAATCTGACCAAAGAAATTTGACTTTATTTTGGGTTAATCAAGATATGGGAGAAGCAATAATAGAATATCCTTCAACAAACCATCTATATTAATCAGCTAAACCCAAGAAACTCTTAATGTCTGATGGAGAGATAGATCTAGGCCAGTTTCTTACTGCCTCAATCTTTTGAGGATCAACTAGAATGCCATCACTATAAATGATATGACCAAGAAAATCTACTGACCTAAACTAAATTCATATTTACTAAACTTAGCAAATAATTGATGAACCTTAAGGATCTAAAATATACTCCTCAAATGGTCTATATAATCACCTTCACTACGAGAATAGACAAGGATGTTATCTATGAAGACTATGATTAACATGTCAAAGTACTACTTGAACACCCTGTTCATCAAGTCCATAAAAGCTATAGGAGAGTTCATTAGTCCAAAAGACATAACTAGGAATTTAAAGTGACCATACCGAGTTCAGAAGGTTGTATTTAGGATGTCACATTCTCTGACTCTAAGCTGTAATAGCCTAATCTGAGGTCTATCTTAGAGAAATATCTTGCACCTTGAAGTGGGTTGAACAAGTCATCAATTCATGGGAGATGATATTTATTCTTTATTATGATTTTTTTCAACTAAAGGTAGTCAATGCACATTTTGAGGGAATCGTCTTTATTGGGCATGAAGAGAACTGGAGCACCCATGGAGAAAAGCTAGGCCTGATTAAACCCTTATCTAAGAGATCTTTCAACTGTTCATTCAATTTCTTAAGCTTAGAGATAGAGTAATTCTATAAGGTGGAATTGAGATAGGCTGGGTATCTGGGATGAGATCTATTCTAAAGTCAATTTCCCATTCAAGATAGACTCCAGAAAGATATTTAGGGAATACTTTTGGAGACTCATACACTACTAAAACTGAATCAAGACTTGAAGATTTAGAATTTGAGTCCTTAACTTCAACTTGATGGTAAAAACATCCCTTGGGTATCATTTTTCTTGTCTTATAATAGTAGATAAACTGTCCCTTAGGCACTGAAGTACTAACCTTCCATTCAATAATGGGGATTAGGAAATTGGAATTGGACAATCCTATTTCTACAATTAACTAAATCGTAGCATGAGTGGAGCTAATTCATGCTGAGAATGACATCAAAATTAGTCATCTCTAACTCTAAAAGGTCAACTAAAATAATTTTTTGAGACATCATGATTGGGAAATTTTTGTATACCCATATGGACATAGTTAAACTACCTACTGGGGTAGACAATGAGAAAGGCTCTGTTAATATGTTGGGACTAACACCAATATCTATAGCTATATAATGACTCACAAAGAAAAGTAAAGCTATGGGGTCTAACAATGCATAAACATGAAGATAGAAGATTTTTAACTTACTCATAACCACATCGGAGAACTTTCTTCATTATGCTAGTCTGGAAAGCATAAAGTCAGATCTAACAATGCCTACTAGTGGCACTAAAGATGGCACCTTACATAGTATAGTGACCTGTTGGTGTTGTTTAAGAATTAGTCTAGCCCTACTTACAATTATTTCTACCCTTCCACATACCTAGTAGGCAATCCCTAATCCTGTGGCCTGACTTGCCATATCCAAAGAGCACATTACTACCTGTTCTACACTTACCCTAATGATTCTTACAACACTTCCAACAATAAGGATTGTGAGACCACTATTTATACTACCTTGGTACTTAGAGCCTGACACCCTATCCCTATTATTTAGTCTGAACTTAGGCACTAGCATACTAGCTGAAGACGGGGTTAGAGCTGAAGAATTTTGGTGCAATTGATAATGATTTCCACTATCAGACCTTCATTGTGCAAAGTTAAAGATATTGGTTCTAGCCCTCTTATTATCTCTTTCCTTCTCTTTGAGCTTCTCCTCCTCAATCTATTAAGAATGGACCATCAACCTAGAGAGATTCATCTTCTTTAATAACATGGCTATCCTGCACTCCTTAACTACTTCCTTAAAAACTCTCAATACGAACTTACTTATCTTGGACCTAGAATCGACCACCATAGTTTGAGCATACCTAGCTAACTAAGTGAATTTAAGATAGTATTCTTTCACACTTATGATACCCTACTTCAAATTAATAAACTCATGCACCATAGACTCTCTCAACTTAAGTGGAAATAATCAGTTTAGGAAACTCATGGAAAACTCCTTCTATACCATAGGTCCTACCTCAATACCTCTATCCTTCTTTCACTGCTTAAACCAAGTATAAGCTACTCCCTGTAATTGATAAGTAGCTAAGTCAACACTCTTACTCAAAGTGACACCCATAATATCAGTTACCTGCTGCATACAGTCTAGAAAATCCTATGAATCCTCCTCAGACTTGGATCTAGAAAACACTGGTAGATTCATCCAAGTAAAGTCTCCAATCATTGGTGAAACTATATTCGTTAATGGATTGGTTGGGGCAACAACATGCTGATTATTCTGAGCATCCACTTAATGGGCCAAAGAAATGAAAGCAACCCTAAATTTAGCGTGAGAAACTTGTTCATTCAGGGTATCTTTCTGAACAGGCTATGGCACGGGCTGATACATGTTTCTTCTTTCATTGTTTCATTTGGGAGACATTTTTTGAAAATAGATAAAGGACGAGTTAGAAAAGGGATTTCAATAGAGCTCATGTTCTTATGTACAACATGAATACTAAAAGAAGAGACTTTCCTAAAAGAACTCGTAGCCTCTTACCCATAAGTTTGGTGCACTTCACACCCATTTATATGACTCTACTCAATGCAACTTTTAGATACCCTAGGACACTTTAAAACCTTAGGCTCTGATACCAAGTTTTGTCCCCCTAGTCGTAACACGATGCTTAAGGCCATAAGTGACCCCAAGCTAACCCATAATTTAGTTCCTGCTATGAGTACTATATACAATGATAACACAAACATCATATGTGGAAGATAAGCTAATAAAACCTCTGTTAAGGTAAAATACTAAAACAATATTTACCATGTCTAAAACTACTGATAAAATTGATAAACGAGTCTGACTATCAGAATATTTGAATGTCTAAATATCTGAAAGCCTGTAAAAACATAAGGAATTGATGGGGCAAGCCCCAACTAACTTTGACTTACTAAAATGAAAGAAATATGAAAAATAACTATAAATACTCAACCTCGATAGATTAGGACTCACCACAACTACTGTTGGGTGGTACCGAGCTTACTAAGACCAATTGAGAAACTAAGTATCTAAACCTATATTGTGAAATCAATTAGCATAAAAGAGAGTATGCGTTCAGGACTTTAACTATACTGGTACGTGAGACAGGACAATTGAAATACATTTGAGTGCTAAACATAGATGGATCAACTTGTAAAAAGAATGCAAGACCAAGTAAAACATGTACTGAAATAATCTATAAAACTAAATGACTAAATGACTGATAACTTATTACTTGGTCATCCAAACCTGATCTGATATGGTTTGAATACTGTACTAAAACTGTGGGAGCTAATTACAATTGTTATGTCCCAATCAGAGCTATCGGGGACCAACCTATAACCCTAGTTGGAAGGGTACTGGTACCTTGCCAGGGGTACTAACATATTACTAATAATATGGATCTATAAGGCTGATGTCCGAAAGGATGAGGGTGTCATGTATCTACTGATAGGGGACCTCTCATAATCTACGATGGTGTCGTAGGTCTAGAACCTAAGGACTGCTACTAACGACTCATGTCTAACTGATAGGGGAGCTACCATCCTTGTGTTCACTTAGTGCAAAGTGTTATTCCCAACTGAATGACACTAGTATTATGATTTGTTTAATATGTTATGATACTGTACCGATAAGTGCTTAACATGACATATTAATCTAAATATGACAATAAAATCATGATCTAATTAACTTATTACTTGAAAACATGTAAAAACATATAGGTATAGGGTGTCCATAACCCTCCAGCACTGGATGATACTTTAAATACAATAACATTATTTAAAACAAAGAAAGGAAATTCATGATTCAAAGACCCAAAATATATTACATTTCACAAAATTGACGAAATCTATGAATTTGAATATGGGAATATGATAAACTTGGGAGGACAATATGTTCACACAGTTTAATTCATGAATTGGTGAATTAACATAGTGTCAAAAGAATATGATATGGGTGATTTAAATTCAAGCATTTAATAACATAATTCATATGGGGAAGCATATGGGCATGACTTGAATTCAAAACTAGTAAGAAAACATGGATTAAATTCATGATTAACATTGATATTCTCATAAAAGAGGATAAAAAGTTCAAACTTTAATAAAATGAAATTTTGGGACTCAATGGGTGGAAGGAACCCATGATGAATACCCCACTTACCTTAATTTCATGAGTTCTTGAATAAGAATCTTAGATTTTAGACCTTGAATGGTTGAATCCTTTGGAAGATGCTTGAATTAATGTTCTTGGAAATGGGGATGAGTTTTACGTGTTAAATGATGGGAAATATGGAAAATAATACACCTTTTGTGGTTTTTAATTCGTGAATTGAGTGTTCGGGGAGAGGGGAAAGGACAAAAATACCCTCTCATACATTTAATGAGGTAGTAAGAAAAAAACATCCTCCGTTGCATGGAGGATATCACGGAGGCTAACCTCCATGATACGCTGTGTATCGCAGAGGTCTTCACTCTGTGACACGCCCAAATTGCAGTGTTATTCTACCTCCAAGGTCCAAAAATACCCTAAATCTATTCTAAAAATTCTAAAACTCTCCCAAATAACCCTTTTAAAATCCCTAAAAATGTTTCAACTCAAAAATTAATGTTTCAAACTTGGGAAGGCCTAAAATATAATCTTCAAAACCTTAGGGTCATAAAAAGGCTAAGTTTTTTATTTAGTATCAAATTAAAGCCTTGGACCCCTTTAAATATGCATCAACGAGCTGGGAACATATCTAGAATCTTTTGGGGTATTATAAAGGGACTATGTCAAGTCTCTCATTCTTACTAAAGAAGTTTCAGTCTATGTGCATAAAATACCTTAGGCTTTCCCTTATTTTCTATACCTTTGTTTTTTGTATGGTCGGACTAGGATCATTATAGGACTTTACTTGGCTTGTAATGTAGGCTTGGGGATGGTATGGTATATTTCGGAACTGGTGACTCACCCTCCTTGACACTCCAATTACATTTTTGCTCCACTACTCAATCCTTCCTCTTTTATTCTTCCCTTTTATCCTTTATTAATTTTTTGGATTGGGTGTTGTTTTTTTTCCTATTCATTTATTCAATTTTCTCTTTTTCTGTTTCTTTTATTTTCATAATTTTTTTCTACCATACCAAACCTTACCATTCAACATACCTAACTTAAACTACACAAACCTATGATAGCCACCCTCAACTTAGGCGATGTGCCTGAGTTGAGGTGCACAATGTCCAAGGAGGGACTAGGTCTAAAAGAGGTTCATTTTGATCAACTTGGAAAGGTGAAAAGTAAAAACAAGAAAATAGATTGGTGTAGGCTAAAATTATGGATGAAAGCATACTTATTCATATTTGGATGGTTATTTATGCTAATAGTGGACTACCTCAAAAAGGTCCTATGATCATGTCCTGACTAACTATCCTAAAACCTAGGCAAGACCAACCTGGTACATTCTGGATTAAATACACAAAGAGAGTAAGATAAGTATCTCACACACACATGGTACAGGGTTATACACTAATTACTTACTATGCAGTTCATAGAAATGCTAATCTATGATTATTTTGTCCCTAATACTAATACCATAACAAGATTCACAATAGTCACACACATCTTTACATCATATTGTTCACAAAAATTTTGAGGGTTATATTTTTTTCCAAACACGTAAGAACAAACTAATAAAAAACATTTCAATGGTCTTTAGGTTCCTCATTTTTGTCCTAATTAAACACAAAAAATACAAAATTGAATAAAACCTAAACATTCCAATTCAACTATGATAGCTTAGTCGATGGAATAAAAAATATGGCGAAAAGAACCCTCCGCTGTGGTACACCCCCACTCCCAACTTAAAGACTATACATCATCCCAGTACCTAAATACAAAGTAAAAACAAGTGATGAAGATATACCTAGGCATACTAGGTGTCAATTAAAGACTTCTCAGTAGGGCCTTAGACTGGGTCTCACTCTCATCAACCGTGGTCCTATGATTGAAACACTCTTATTGATAGTGTAACTAATCATGGTTGGTGCACTTAAAGGTGTATATCTCTTGGGAGGTAGAATGGTTATCCCACTCATATCTGTTGTACCTGCATAACAGCATCTAAGCACACACGCAAATGTACGTGGTCTTATTAATTAGTAAAGTGGCTTCAAGAAAACCCAAGTATTGATTTAACAGGGACTTGCGTTTGCCGCCTATCCAATTCTAGTTTAACAAATTGAGGAGATTAGAAACTAGAGTTTTAGAATTTTAAGAAAAAAAGAAACTAAACTAATGCAGAAAATTAAATGACTTAGGACAATCTATGGATAGAAGCCCAGTGTTAAGGCTTACGATAAATCACACTGCGTTATTGAACTTCATTCATTAACTTCCTTATATTGGTTGTTGTTTTGTTGGATTAATTGCATGATTATGTGTAAGAACCTGCAAAAATCTTAAGCATAACTCAGTCCCTCAGAGCTTGATAAGGGTTCCTAGACTTAGAAAATTTAAGCTAAGTGTTAGAACTTAGCCTTTTCTATAGCCCTCAAACTTTAAGGAATTTATTTATGACTTTCCCAATCTCTAAAAGTTAGTTTCTAAGTGGATTCATGATCAGGAGAGTTAAAGTGAATCTCGAGTAAGTTTTATAATTTTTGGACAAGAGTAAGGGCGTGTTTAAAACTCCAAAATTACAGCTCAAGAAAATTAGCTCGCGATGCCTCGCTCAGTCTAGTTCTATGTTAATCCCATGATGGAGACCACGGAACCTCGCCCAGAGTGTGCTCTAGAGCCCACGATGTCCTGGCTAGTCTGGCCCGTATATTTTCGATAGTTTTGTTCTGCACTTTTAAGGGCAAATGGGTCATTTTCCTTCACCCCACAGCTCCATGACACAAAATTAAAACTCCAAATAGAAAAATCACTCATTCTTTTCCAAAATCATATCAAGAACAAGACCAAGCTTCATCTAGTTCAAGAAACAAACCTTAGGAATTTACCCCAATCTCTACGAAGTTAGCAATTAAGGTATGTGAAGAGTTCATCCAAGGATTCCTTCCACCCTTGGATTTCAAGAAACTATTTTTAAAAATTTCAAGTGTATTGATTTTGTGAATTCCATGTTGGGTTTGATTATAATGATTAATTGGGTTTTTAATCCATGTTTTATTACAAGTTTCATGTGTAGTTAATTGATATATGCGTAGTATCATGTGAATCCATTTTAAACCCTTGAATGTATAAATTTATTGAGGTAATCATAATGCATTAGCATGTTGTTCATTCCTAAGTATAAGGCTATGCCTTCCATGTATTTGACAAAATGCCCAAGTTAATAAAATGTGCATTGTGGTCCACTGGTGACCTTATGATGAATTCATGCTAGAACTACATGTTCTAAATTTGGTCCCATGTTAAAGATACACTTTGTAAGTAATTGATGGAATGTCCATGTGAATTTAATAGTGAAATTATTATATGCTAGCATGCATGTCCATTTATTTACAAGCCCAAGAATATGGCAAAAATGTTTCAGTGACTACATTGTGAATAGTTGACTATTGTCATGTTATCAAGAAGTATCGTGTCTTTGTATTATCTATGCTATAGAGTCCTGGGGGTATTTAATACCTAAAAATTTAGTTGTTTACCTTTAGCTAGTGTAGGCATAGAATAGTATCAGTCATGTTATGATCAGTAGTACTCTTAGTTAGATACGAAACTCAATAGAACTCAGTTATAGAACTTATGAAAATTCAGTAAACTCAGTATCAGTCCAGTTTAGTTTCTTTCAATTGGGAGTAGGATTCAACATCGAGTAAACCCAAGGATGGGGACTCACCTTCCAGTAGAAGGTGTGATCCTTTGAAGTAGTCCTTGCATTCTAGAACTACGTAGCCAGTGTAGCTTGAGACATTAACCTACCAGTTGAGGGTTAATAAGGTGTCTTAATAACCAGTTGAGGGTACCACCGCTCTTATTCAGAGCACCTACCAGATGAGGGTGAGTCGGCATTTATCTTTACCCGTAGAATAGTATAGATACCCTTCCAACTGGGGTTACAGGTTAGACCCTTAATCAGCTCTGAGAAGGGGCATATCGGTTAGATTATTACCTCTCACAGTCTCAGTTTCAGTTCTAATCTTAGTATAAAACTCAGTTCAGTTCTACAAAAATTAGGACGGTTAGGCACTCTCATTCAGTTTAGTATAGAATGCAAAATAGTTACACAGAATCAGGACTATCAGACACAGTCACTCGATTATCAGTAATACAGTATTAGTAAACTAAGATATCAGTAAACCAGTGATTAAGAACTCAGTATTCAGTGTTACCATGATCCTAGTTATAGTTGAAGCATTCATACATGTACTCTCGTTTTGTTATGTTTATGTTATTCAACTTGTTATGGTTTATGCATATGAACCCATGCACATCAGCCTACATCACTTAGCATACCAGTACATTCAAAGTATTGACGTATACTTTTCTCTAGTGCCATGATGTCTTATATCATACATTCAGATGCACAGGCTCCCGACCGCACATAGCAGCCCAATCCATCAGCAGCAGAGTTAGTGGTGAGTCCTTATAGTTTGAGGATAGATTTATCATTTTAGTTATATCACTACACAGTTTACATCAGTAGTTGGAGTTAGTTTGGGATTTGTCCCATCAACTCCTTCTTCAGATAGTAGAGGATTTTTAGACTAGAGTATTTCAGGCAAATGTATTAGTATTTAGTTCTCAGTCTTGGTATTCAGTATTTATTTCATATTTGAACCTTTTGGTAGATTTCTACCTAATTTTTGCATAATTATAGTATTGTTATTCAGTTATTGTAGCAGGTACCAGTCATGGGTTAGCTTGTAGTCCTTTGGGATTATGAGCACCATGTAGCATTTGGGGTGCAAACTCGGTGCATCACAAATTTGGTATCAGAGCCTAAGGTTCAACAGAGTCCTAGGAAGTTTTAAAGCCCTGTCTAGTAGAGTCTTGTGCGTGGGTGTGTAGCACACCACACTTATATGCAGGATGCTATTAGATGTTTTAGTAATAGTTTCCCTTCTATCAGTAATCATATCATGCGGGTGAGCACAAACTCAAGTTAAACTCTCTGTCTAATCCAAGTTTCTCTTCTATTTATAGAATATGACTTTAAAAAGGACTAAGGGTAGAGGAATGAGAGACCAGCCAGCCCATCAACCCATCTGGCCAGATCCTCTGGATGAACATGTCTCCCATGCTGAATTCAAAGCAGCTTTCATCACCCTAGCTCATTCTATGGCAGCGCAAAATAAACTCCCATCTATCATTTCAGCCAACCCATTGGCCAATAATACTGCAGCCAGGATTTGGGACTTCACCCAAATGAACCCGCCGCCTTTTATTGGGTCTATGTTAGATGAAAATCCTCAGAAATTTCTTGACCACGTACAAAAAGTTACAGATATTATGAGGGTGACAGCTAGTGAGAGTATTGAGCTAGCTGTATATCAGTTGTAGGATATGTCTCACTCATGGTTTAAATAGTGAAAAGTAAAGGGTAGCAGATGTGGGGCCCATAGAATAGAAGGAGATTGCCACTCTTTTCTTGATAGGTTCTTCCCACTAGAGTTGAAAGAAGCAAAGGTTTTGGAATTTATAAATCTGAAGTAGGTCAACATAATAGTGAAAGAGTATTCTCCTAAGTTTACTCAATTAGCTAGATACACTTCTCATGTGGTGGCAGATAGTAGGTCCAGGATGAGTATGTTTATGTGTGGGGTTTCTAGCACTGTGGTCAAGGAGTGTAGGACAGCATGCTGATTAAGGAAATTAATATGTCCAAGCTCATGGTCTATGCTCAGGAAATAGAGAAGGCTAAGAGTTGGGAGAAGGAGAGGAAGAATAAGAGGGTGAGGACAGGTAGTTTCAACTTTGCCCTACCTAAGTCAGAGGGAGAAAATTGTTCTCAGTTCTACCTAAAATCCTCAGTTCCAGCTCCATCCTCAGCCAGTGCCCCTGTTCTGAAGTTCAGAGACGGTAATAAAGACAGCGCACCAGGCCCAAAGCCTCAGGGTAGTGTCAACAGTGCTCGAACCAATCTTCTTTGCCAGAAATATAACAAAAACCACCAGGGTATCTGTAGGGCTGGTAGTGATGTGTGTTTTGGGTATGGCAAGCCAGGTTATAGAGTCAGATATTATCCCCAATCAAGTTCCCAAGGTTAATATAATTGTCCCATAGTCGAGTCAAGTCGACCAAATCAGCAGGGTACCCCTTCCAGTGCTACCAGTGGGCAACGCCCACATAGACACTATGGCCTTCAGTCCCAATATGATCAAGAAAGTTCACCTGATGTGTTCACTGGTACATTACAAGTTTATCATTTACATAATTATGCTTTGTTATATCTAGGAACTTTTTTGTCTTTTGTTACTCCCTATATAACTATTGACTTCAGAGTCAGTCCTGAAATTCTAGTAGAGCCTTTCTCAGTCTCTACCCTAGTGGGTAAATCTATCATAGGCTGATGGGTATACAGGAATTGTCCGATTATGGTATCTCAGAAAGTCACCTCAGCAGACTTAGTCGAATTAAAGATGATTGACTTTGATGTCATTCTCTGCATAGATTAGATTCATTCCTGCTATGCCTCGGTCGACTGAAAAAGAGAATTTTCTTATTTTAGTTTCCAAATAAGCCCATCCTAGAGTGGAGCGATTGTACTTCAGCACTTAGGGGTCAGCTTATTTCCTACCTAAGGGCAAGAAAAATGATTTCTAAGGGGTGCGTCTACCATCTCATTCTAGTCAAGTAATCTAGCTCAGAAACCCCTAATCTTGAATTAGTGTCTATACCATGTGAATTCCCAGATGTATTTCCCAAAGATCTTCCTGGAGTTTTTCCAGAAATAGAAATTGACTTCAGAATAGACCTTCTTCCATATACTTAGCCTATCTTTATTTCACCATATAGAATGGCTCTAGTAGAACTTAAGGAGTTAAAAGAACAGTTGAAGGATCTCTTAGATAAGGCATTCATTAGGCCCAACATGTTCCCGTGGGGTGCACCAGTTCTATTCATGCATAAGAAAGATGGTTCCCTCAGAATGTGTATTGACTACTATCAGCTAAATAAAGTCACATTCAAGAACAAGTATCCACTCCCTATAATCGATGACTTATTTGACCAACTTCAAGGTGCCAGTTACTTTACAAAGATAGAACTTAGATCAGGCTATCATCAGCTCAGAGTCAGGGATTGTGTCATCCCAAAAATAGCTTTTAGAACTCGGTATAGTCACTTCAAATTCGTAGTCATGTCATTTGGTCTTACTAATACCCCAACAGCTTTTATGGACTTGATGAATCGTGAGTTAAAGCAATACTTGAACATGTTCATCATAGTATTCATAGATGACCTTCTTGTCTACTCCCGTAGTGAGCATGATCATGTAGACCATCTTTGAATAGTATTACAGACTCTCAGAAACTATCAGCTGTTCGCTAAATTTAGTAAGTGCAAATTTTGGCTAAGGTCAGTAGCTTTCCTTGGTCATATCATTTCTGGTGATGGCATTAGAGTTGATCCCCAAAAGTATGAAGCAGTAAGAAACTAGCTCAAACTTATCTCTCCATCAGATATCTGGAGTTTCTAGGTTTTTTCTAGCTATTACTGATGGTACATTGAGAGATTTTCATCTATTGCATCCCCTAGTCTAGATTGAATTAGAAGAAGGTCAAATTTTAGTGGTCAGATTCTTGTGAGAAGAGTTTTCAGGAGTTGAAGACTCGACTCACTACAGTCCCAGTTTTGACTCTACCAGATGGTTCAGATGGATTTGCTATGTGTTGTGATGCATCCAAAGTTGGTTTGGGGTGTGTTTTCATACAAAGAGGTAAGGTCATAACCTATACCTCTAGACATCTCAAACCCCATGAAAAAAATATCCTACTCATGATCTTGAGTTAGCAGTAGTAGTATTTGCCTTAAATATTTGGAGTCACTATTTGTATGGTGTGTACATTAATGTGTTCACTGACCATAAGAGCCCATAATATGTGTTATCTCAGAAATACCTAAACCTCCGTTAGAGAAGGTGGTTGGATTTATTGAAGGACTACGACATGAGTGTTCTATATTATCTGGGCAAAGTCAATGTAGTGGTTAATGCTGTTAGTAGGATGTCTATAGGTTGTATTGCTCACGTGGATGATGGTAGGAAGAAGTTAACTTAGGAAGTTCATCAGCTTGACTAACTAGGTGTTTGCTAAGTTTTTTCAGCAGAAGGTAGTGTATGGGTGGAGAGTAGTTCAGAATCATCCCTGGTTTATGAAGTGAAGGAAAAGCAGGATAGGGAACCCAACCTAGTTAAATTAAAATAATCAATCAGGGATCAAAAGATAAAGGTTTTCTTCTAAGGGGGAGATGGTGTATTACATTGTTAGGGTCGGCTATGTGTGCTAGTTGTAGATGACCTAAGACAACGGATTCTTGCAAAAGCACATGGTGCGCATTACTCTATTCATCTAGGGGCCACTAAGATATACCGTGATTTTTGAAGATCTATTTTTGGAGTGGGATGAAGAGGGACATTGTAGAGTTTATAGATAAGTTCTCGACATATTAGCAGGTTAAGATTGAGCACCAAAAACATAGTAGGTTTTTGCAGGAGTTCAGTATGCCCCACTTGGAAGTGAGAAGTGGTGAACACGGATTTTATGATGGGTTTGCCTTGTACTCATTGTCAATACGATTCTATTTGGGTCATTGTAGATAGGATGACCAAATAAGCATATTTCTTACCAATCCATACCTCTTATCTGCTGAGGACTATGCCAAACTTTATGTTACAGAGTTAATTAGATTGCATAGAGTGCTGTTATCTATTATCTCAGATAGAGGTACGCAGTTCACCTTTCATTTCTGGAAGGCATTCCAAAAGGCTCTTGTACCCAAGTCCACCTTAGTACAACTTTTCACCCTCAGACAGATGGTTAAGTAGAAAGTACCATTCATACTTTAGAGGATATGCTGTGAGCGTATGCTATAGATTTTAAAGGTAGTTGGGATGAGCACTTGCCTTTAATTGAGTTCGCATATAACAATAACTATCATTTCGGCATTCAGATGGCTCTGTTTAAGGCGCTCTTTAGGAGGAGATGTTGATCTCCCATTGGTTGATTTGAAGTGGTTGAGGCTGCAGTGGTAGGGCCTAACTTTGTATTTGATACCTTAAAAAAGGTTCAGTAGATTAGGGAAAGGCTTAAGATAGCTTAGAGCCGATAGAAATCATATGTAAATATGCGTAAAAAAGATTTCGAGTTCGAGATTGGTGGCTATATGTATTTAAAGATCTCTCCTATGAAAGGAGTGAATAGGTATGGCAAGAAGGTAGCTTACAAGATTAAGTTGCCTTCAGACTTAGCTTCAGTCCATCCGGTGTACCATGTCTGCTTGCTAAAGAAATGCATAGGTGACCCAGCAGTTGTAGTCCCTGTAGGGAATATAGACGTTCAAAATAGCATCTCTTATGAGGAGATTCTAGTCAAAATCCTTGATCACTAGATTTGCAGACTGAGGAACAAAGAGGTCCCTCTAGTCAAAGTTCTTTGGCAGAACCAATCCATTGAGGGAGCTACTTGGGAAGCAGAAGTAGATATGCCGACCAAGTATCCTCACCTCTTCTCTGCAAACTCAGGCTCAGCCCAAGGTAAAATTTTTCCTTAAACTTACTCAGTTTCATGCTCAGATTTCCCTTACGAACTTGGTATCACTTACCACTACATATTCAATCATACATTAATGAATCAGTTTAGTCATGTATTCATGCATTAGATATGCATGTTCAGTATGAAATTTCAGTATGTCAGTAGTGACAGTCATGTAATCATGTTCAGTTGTGCATGTTCAGTAAATAACTTTAGTTTATCAGTATTCTCAGCCTAGTCAGTTTCATTTGAGGACAAATGTTCCTAAGGGGTAGATATTGTACGACCCCACAAAAATCCTAAGCGTAACTCAGTCGCTTAGAGCTTGATAAGGGGTGCCAGACTTAGAAAATTTCAGCCAAGTGTTAGAACTTAGTCTTTTCTAAATCCCTCAAACTTTGAGGAATTTATTTACGACCTTCCCGACCTCCAAAAGATAGTTTTTAAGTTGATTCATGATCGGGAGAGTCAATAGAACACCTTGGGTAAGTTTTAAAATTTTTAAATAAATATAAGGTCTTGTTTGAAACTCCAAAATAGCAGCTCAAGGAATTTAGCCCGCGGTGCCTCACTCAGTCCAGTGCTAGGTGAAGATCACGATGGAGACCACGGCATCTCTCCCAGAGCGGTGCTCCAGAGACCACGACGCCCTGGCTAGTCCGGCTCGTATATTTTATGCAGTTTTGTTTCACATTTTAAGGGAAAATAGGTGGTTTTCCTTTACCCCACAATCTATAACACAGGATTAAAGCCCCAAATACCAAAATCACTCATTTATTTCACAAACTCCTCTCAAGAACAAGACCTAGCATCATCTAGTTCAAGAAACAAACCTCAAGAATTCACCCTAATCTCCACGAAGTTAGCAATTAAGGTATGTGAAGTGTTCATCCAAGGGTTCCTTCCACCCTTGGATTTAAGAAACTATTTTTAAAAACTTCAACTGTATTGATTTCGTGAATTCCATGTTGGGTTTGATTATAATGATTAATTGGGTTTCTAATCCATGTTTTATTACAAGTTTCATGTATAGTTAATTAATATATGTGTAGTATCATGTGAATCCATTTTAAACCCTTGAATGTGTAAATTTATTGTGGTAATCATAATAAATTAGCATGTTGTTCATTCCTAAGTATAAGGTTATGCCTTCCATGTATTTGACAAAATTCCTAAGTTAATAAATTGTGCATTGTGGTCCAGTGGTGACCTTATGATGAATTCATGCTAGAACTACATGTTCTAAATTTGGTCCCATGTTAAAGATACACTTTGTAAGTAATTGATGGAATGTCCATATGAATTTAATAGTGAAATTATTATATGCTAGCATGCATGTCCATTCATTTACAAGCCCAAGAATATGGCAAAAATGTTTCAGTGACTACATTGTGTATAGTTGACTGTTGTCATGTTATCAAGAAGTGTCATGTCTTAGTATTATCTATGCTATAGAGTCCTGGGGGTATTTAATACCTAAAAATTTAGTTGTTTACATTTAGCCAGTGTAGCCATAGAATAGTATCAGCCATGTCATGATCAGTAGTACTCTTAGTTAGATACGAAACTCAATAGAACTCAGTCCGTTATAAAACTTATGAAAATTCAGTAAACTCATTATCAGTCTAGTTTAGTTTAGTACATCAGTTCAGTGTCTTTTAGTTAGGAGTATGATTCAACACCGAGTGAACCCAAGGATGGGGACTCACCTGCCAATAGAGTATGTGATCCTTAGAAGCAGTCCTTGCATTCTAGAACTACGTAGCTAGTGTAGGTTGAGACATTAACCTGACAGTTGAGGTTTAATGAGGTGTCTTACTTACCAGTTGAGGGTACCACCGCTCTTATTCAGAGCACCTACCAGATGAGGGTGAGTCAGCATTTGTCTTTACCCGTGGAATGGTATAGATACCCTTTCAACTGGGGTTACAGGTTGGAACCTCAATCAGTTTAGAGAAGGGGCATATCGGTTAGATTATTACCTCCCACAGTCTCAGTTTCAGTTCCAATCTTAGTATAAAACTCAGTTTAGTTCTCCAGAAAATAGGACTGTTAGGCCCTCTCATTCAGTTTAGTATAGAACTCGAAATAGTTCCAAAAAATCAGGACTGTCAGACACGATCACTCGATTATCAGTAATACAGTATTAGTAAACTCAGATATCATTAAACCAATGATTCAGAACTCAGTATTCTGTGTTACCATGATCTTAGTTATAGTTTAAGCATTCATGCATGTACTATCGTTTAGTTATGTTTATGTTATACAGCCTGTTATGGTTCATGCATATGAACCCATGCACATCAGCCTACGTCACTTAGCATACCAGTACATTCAAAGTACTGACGTATAATTTTCTCTAGTGCCATGATATCTTATATCATACGTTCAGATGCATGGACTCCCGACCGTACTTAGCAGCCTAATCCATCAGTAGCAGAGTTAGTGGTGAGTCCTTATAGTTCAAGGACAAATTTATCATTTTAGTTATATCACTACTCAGTTTACATCAGTAGTTAAACTTAGTTTGGGACTTGTCCCATCAACTCCTTTTTCAGATAGTAGAGGATTTTTAGACTAGAGTATTTCAGATAGATTTATTAGTATTCAGTTCTCAGTATTGGTACTCAATATTTATTTCATATTTGATCCTTTTGGCAGATTTCTACCTAGTTTTTGCATAATTATAGTATTGTTATTCAGTTATTACAGCAGGTACCAGTCATGGGTTAGCTTGTGGTCCTTTGGGATTATGAGCACCATGTAGCATTTGGGGTGCAAACTCGGTGCATTACAAATTTTGTATCAGAGCCTAAGGTTCAACAGAGTCCTAGAAAGTTTTAAAGCCGCATCTAGTAGAGTATTGTGCATAGGTATGTAGCGCGACACACTTATAGGCAGGATGCTATTAGATGTTTTAGGAAAAGTTTCCCTTCTATCAGTAATCATATCGAGCGGGTGAGCACAAACTTAAGTTAAACTCACTGTCTAATCCAAGTTTCTCTTATATTTATAGAATATGCCTTTGAAAAGGACTAAGGGAAGAGGAATAGGAGACTAGCTAGCACATCAGGCCATTCGGCCAAATCCCCTGGATGAACATGTCTCCCACGCTGAATTCAAAGTAGCTTTCACCATCCTAGCTCATTTTGTGGCAGGCTAGAATAAACGCCCATCTGCCAGTTCAGCCAACCCATTGGCCAACAATGCTACAGCCAAGATTTGAGACTTCACCCGAATGAACCCTCCACCTTTTACTGGGTCTAAGTCAGATGAGGATCCTTAGAAATTTCTTGATCACGTGCAAAAAGTTACAGATATTATAGGGGTGACAGCTAGTGAGAGTGCTGAGCTAGCTGTATATCAATTGTAGGATATGGCTCACTCATGGTTTAAATAGTGAAAATATATAGGGTAGTAGATGTGGGACCCATAGAATAGAAGGAGATTACCACTCTTTTTCTTAATAGGTTTTTCCCACTAGAATTGAAAGAAGTAAAGGTTTTGGAATTTATAAATCTGAAGTAGGTCAACATAATAGTGAAAGAGTATTCTCTCAAGTTTACATAATTAGCTAGATACGCTCCTCATGTGGTGGCAGATAGTAGGTCCAGGATGAGTAGGTTTGTGTCTGGGGTTTCTAGCACTGTGGTCAAAGAGTGTAGAACAGCATGCTGATTAAGGAAATTGATATATCTAAGCTCATGGTCCATGCTCAGCAAATAGAGGAGGCTAGGAGTTGGAAGAAGGAGAGGGAGAATAAGAGGACGAGGACAGGTAGTTTTAACTTCGCCCTACCTAAGTCAGAGAGAGGAAATCGTTTTCAGTTCTTCCCAAAATTCTCAGTTCCAGCTCCATCCTCAACCAGTGCCTCTATTTTGAAATTCAGAGACGACAAGAAAGACAGGGCACTAGGCCCAAAGCCTTAAGGTAGTATCAGCAGTGCTCGAACCAATCTCCTTTTCCAGAAATATAGCAAAAACCACCAGGGTATCTGTAGGGCTGGTAGTGATGTGTGTTTTAGGTGTGGTAAGCCAGGTTATAGAGTAAGAGATTATCCCCAATCAAGTTCCCAAGGTCAATATAATCATCCCATAGTCGAGTCAGGTCGCCCGAATTAGTAGGGTACCTCTTCCAGTGCCACCAGTAGGCAACACCCAAATAGACACTATGCCCTTCAGTCCCGATAGGATCAGGAAAGTTCACCTAATGCGGTCACTGGTACATTATGAGTTTATCATTTACATATTTATGCTTTCCTATATCCAGGAGCTTTTTTGTCTTTTGTTACTGCCTATATAACTGTTGACTTCAGAGTCAGTCCCGAAATCCTAGTAGAGCCTTTCTCAGTCTCTACCCCAGTGGGTAAATCTATCATAGCCTGATGGGTATACAGGAACTGTTCGATTATGGTATCTCAGAAAGTCACGTCAGCAGACTTAGTCGAATTAAAGATGATTGACTTTGATGTCATTCTCTGCATAGATTAGATTCATTCCTGCTATGCCTCGGTCGACTGAAAAAGAGAATTTTCTTGTTTTAGTTTTCAAATAAGCCCATCCTAGAGTGGAGCGATTGTACTTCAGCACTTAGGGGTCAGCTTATTTCCTACCTAAGGGCAAGAAAAATGATTTCTAAGGGGTGCATCTACCATCTCATTCTAGTCAAGTAATCTAGCTTAGAAACCTCTAATCTTGAATTAGTGTCTATACCATGTGAATTCCCAGATGTATTTCCCAAAGATCTTCCTGGAGTTTTTCCAGAAATAGAAATTGACTTCAGAATAGACCTTCTTCCAGATACTTAGCCTATCTTTATTTCACCATATAGAATGGCTCTTGTAGAACTTAAGGAGTTAAAAGAACAGTTGAAGAATCTCTTAGATAAGGCATTCATCAGGCCCAACGTGTTCCCGTGGGGTGCACCAGTTCTATTCATGCATAAGAAAGATGGTTCCCTCAGAACGTGTATCGACTACCATCAACTAAATAAAGTAACATTCAAGAACAAGTATCTACTCCCTATAATTGATAACTTATTTGACCAACTTAAGGGTGCCAGTTACTTTTCCAAGATAGATCTTAGATCAGGCTATCATCAGCTTAGAGTTAGGGAATGTGTCATCCTAAAAATAGCCTTTAGAACTCGAGAAAAGGAACTAGGTTTATCATGCATTTAAAACCTTTAACCTAGGAATTTAAAGCTTAACTATCGTAAAATAACCCATGGGCTATAAGGATCCAGTGTAACCCCCTGAACGGGCCCCAACATGTGTAGCCACATAAACCGAAGATACCATAATAGTCAGGGATTCCTATGCACCCTTCACTCTCTATGATATATATATACAGTGTACCTAGAGGATCTATGTATACCTCATGAGTGTCATATAAGGTCGCGATAACATGCCCCTCATATCAACAAATATAAGTTTTTGGTGTTTATCTATTAGACTCCCACCTTCTTGGTTAGCTTTCGCACACCGCCATTATTACCCAATTAAAATCATTTTCCAACCAAACCATTATTCCATTAGTAATAACAAAGTCTATTAGTAGTGGTATCATCATACCAACTATAACTTAGAAGTATTATCCTCAGCAAAACGTTTTAGTGGTCAAGGGATTTACTTGTACCCATGGACCCTGTTATCTAATTACCTTGGAGGATTCCCATGTACCCCATAAGTATTCATTACCATATTAACTTGGGGGATTCCCTTCTACACCACAAGTAAGTTTAGTAAGCCAAATCATTCCAAAACCATTCATATCATTTAGGGTTCCATTACCAAGCTTAAACCATGTATAAATTCCATTAAAATCACAATATTATAGTGAAAACATTGTTTTAGGAATTTTATCAAACACATTGGGAGCATAGTATTTCCAAAAGAAAAGTAAATTACCAAACCACCATTTTCATACAAGCAATAATCTAAAACTACCATTAATTCATATAAAAGGATAATTAAAATATGGAAAAATCATAACTAAGCATTTATTGCCAACAGGGCCCTTAGTCAGCATTATTATGGTCAGAGTAAGAAGGGGCAAAATAGATACTTTAGATATGGTTAGATTGGGCACATACAGTGAGTGTTCCTCTCTCTAGTGGCTTCTTGGGCCAATAAGTCCCCTATTGATATTGCATCCACTCCTACACCAAAAGGTAATGCCTCTGCTTCTGCTTCTGTTTATGTAATCGACACTGGTTGAAATCATTTGTATGTACTTGCTACCCGCCAGGAGTCTGAGGTATATCCAAATGTTATTTCAGGTATGTTGAGACTTTTCTTCTATGATGTGTATTATTTAATTGATCTAGGGTCCACACATTCTTATGTGACCCCATTTGAGTACATGTATTTTTGTTTTGGTCTCGAGTGTTTGTTAGTTCCTTTTAGTTTCTACCTCGATAAGAGACTCTATAGTAGTTGAAAGAGTTTATAGGGAGAGTGAGGTGTTTGTTAGTGGTAGAGAAACTTTGGTATACTGGATAAAGTTATACATGGTTGATTTTTATGTTATTCTAGGGATGGATTGGTTGCATCCATGCTATTCTTCCTTTGATTATCAGGCCCATAAGGTGTTCGTCCAAATCCGATAACTGAGTCAGAAATTATGACTATTTTAAGTTCCCATCGTAAAACAGCGCCAAATTAGTCAGTGGCATGCTGCGCCACAAGAGGAAATGGAATTTGTCAAATTCCAGTAGGGGTTCGTAATTATGGCGCGTCGCACCAGGGCCCAAGTTCAGAATTGTCCTTTTTTAGTGTCTCAGTGTGATCTCCCCTGCATCTCATCAAAGTTCCAAGTCACAAAGAAAGGGGCAACGCGATGGCTTCACATCATACTATCCCTCAGTTTCCTAATCGTCAAATTTCAGTGACACGGCGCGATAGTGCCGCATCGCGCCATGGGTTCAATTCAAGAAATTTTTACTGAAATTAAATAACGCATGTAGGGTCAAAAGGGTCAACTTCCTACCCTTATTTAAACCCTTTAACAAGTTATTCAGCCACTTTTCACCCAAAATATACTAGTTTCTCTCAAAAACCTCTCACGAACAACCTAGGCCTATTCATAGAAGATTTAGAATAAAGAATTTCCTCCATCAATCTTTATGAAATCATGAACCAAGGTATGCGTAGTGCTCATTCATGGACTCCTTTCGACCATTTAACCCAAGAATCTCTTTTTCTAAGTTTAATTTTATGGATTTCTTTATGAATTTTTCATGTTGGGTTTGTTTTGTTTATGTTGAGAATGATCAATTGAATTCAAATCCATGTTGGGTGATCAATTTTATATGGAATTGATTTGTATAAATGTATATTCATGTGAACCTATAAATAAACCCTAGATGATGAAATTAAAGATGAATCATGATGATTAGTTTTTGTATAATGTTGTCTACATGTACTATCCCTACTACGTGTTTGATTAAATGACTAGATAAAGGAACAATGCCCTACTACAATGATATAATGAAATCCCTATGTATGTGAAAGTTGTGCCTATATCATGTTTTGATGGAATGCTTCTATAAATGTATTATGGATTATGATGTTAGTTATATATTCAAGTAAGTTATGGTTGGTCAGTTTTCCTTCCATCGAGTCCTGGGGGTACTTGTACCTAAAATATTAGTTATGTTCCTAGAGCCATGTCATGTTTCCATGATATTCTCAGTCAAGCTACGAATCATTAGACTTCAGACAATCTTATGACTCAGGAAATCTCCATGATCTCATGAACTCAGTTAGTTGTTAGATATAAGTAATATTCCGTCAGTCAATAGAATTCAGTAACTTAGTCCATGTTCAGTTCGGTAAATTATGTTCGGTGACTATTTAGATGAAAGTAGAAATTAGTACCTAGTGAACCCAAGGATGGGAACTCACTTGTTATATGAGGGGTTGATTCTTAGAAGCAATCCTTGCATTCCAAAACTATGTAGCCAGCATAGGTTGAGACATCATAGCCTGCTATATGAGGGTAGATGAGGTGGCTTAGCCTACTATATGAGGGTTCCCACCGTTCTCACTAGATTTACCTGTTATATTAGGGTCACTCACATGTTGTCCTTATTAGTGGCACGGTATTGACACCCTTCCAATCAGGGCATAGATTGGACCACGATTCAGCTATAACACATCATTTGGGGCATGTCGATTAGATGACTACCTCTCACAGTCTCAGTATCAATCTTAGTAAAAGAACTCAGATAGTTTTTCAGAATTCAGGGCTGTCAGATACAGTCAACTCAGACACAGTACAGAACTTAGATAGTTCCATCAGATTCATGTTTTTCAGATATAGTCACTCATGTTATTAGTTATATTTAGATTTAGTAATTATGTTATCACAGTATTAGTGTCAGTTTTTATGTCTCATGCATGTATTCTCATGCTCATGATAGTTAGTCGGTTATTATTATTGTTAATGCATATGAACCCAATGAATACCAGTACATTCAAATTACTGATGCATTTGTGCTATGGTGTCTTATACCATAGGTTTAAAGACTCGAGCTCCAGAGCAACAGTAGATTCTGGATATCCACAGCTAGAGTTAGAAGTAAGTCCTCATCATTTAAGAATTTGATTATTTCCCTATTATCTCATTAGTTAGTTTATTAGTTGGATTTAGTTGGGAACATGTCCCATCAACTCCTTATCCACACAGTTCAGTTAGTTAGAGGTTTTCTAGATTATCATGTTTTAGACTTCAGTATTTTCAATTTTGTTTTAGGTATTCTATTACCCTACACATATGTTATATCATTCAGATTATGTTCAGTGTTGAACCTTATGGCCTTTCTGTGCATGTTTTCGTATTATTATGTCATATTGTGTAGTGTACAGTTACAAATATCAGTCATGGGTTAGCTTGTGGTCCTTCGGGGTTATGAGCACCATGTAGCATTTCGAGTACCAGATATGGGGAAATACAAACTTGGTATCAAAGCCTAAGGTTCAATAGATTCCTAGGAATTTTGAAAGCCGCATCTAGTAGAGTCTTGTACATGGGTGTATTACATGCCATATTTATATATAGGAGGCTATAAGATGTTTTAGGAATAGTTTCCCCTCTTTCGTTATACATGTCATGCTAGTGAGCATAATCTCAAGTCAATCTCTTCGTCTAATATGTTCTCTCTTCTTTCTACAGAACATTCCTCCTAAAAGAGGAAGCAAAAATCAATTAGTCCCTCAGTTCGAAGATCCTTTGGACGATTATGTTTCTCATGGGAAGTTCAGGGCCGTATTCACTACTCTTGCTCAGTCAGTTGCCGCTCAAAATGAATGGCCAGTAGTCATTCCATCCAACCCAGTAGCCAAATCACCTGCAGCTAGGATTTGAGACTTCACCCAAAAGAATCCTCCATCCTTTCTCGAGTCTAAGACAGATGAGGACCCTCCAGAATTCCTAGATCAGGTACAAAAGGTGACAGGCATCATGGGGGTGACTAATGTTGAGAGTGTTGAATGAGCTGCATATCAGTTATAGGATGTTGTTCACACTTGGTTCAAGCAATGAAAGTCAGAGAGGGCAGACAATGCAGGGCTAGTTGAGTGGGAGTATTTTGCGCCTGCTATCCTTAATAGATTCTTTCCCCTAGATCTTAGGGATGATAAAGTGTTAGAATTCATCAACCTTGGGTAGGGAAATATGACAGTGAAAGAGCATTCTCTTAAGTTTAGTCAATTAGTCAGATATGCCCCTCATGTGGTTGCAGATAGCAGGGCAAGGATGAGTAAGTACATTTCAGGGTTGAATGATAGAGTGGTTAATGAGTGCAGATCCGCCATGATAAATAGTGACATGACTTTAGCCAGGCTTATGACTCATGTTCAGCAAATTGATAAGAAAAAGATTAAGATGAGGGAGAAACAGAATAACAGGGCAAAGACAAGAAGGTTCAACTTCGCTCAGCCTAAGTCAGAAGGAGCAAACCGTTCTCAGTTTCGTCCTAAGTCATCAGTTCTAGCTCCTTCTTCATCCAGTGCTCCAGTTTCTAATTTCAGAGAGGGTAACAAAGACAGAGTGCTTAGCTCTATGTCCCAGGGCAATGTTAGTAGTGCCTGTACCTATCTACTTTGATAGACTTATGGCAAGCACCATTAGGGTATTTGCAGAGCTAGCAGTGGTATTTGTTTCAGATGTGGAAAGCCAGGTGACAGAGTCAGAGACTATCCTCAGCCAGGTCCTCAGGGTCAATAAAATCACTTCTCAGTTCCGTCTGGTCGCCCAAATTAGCAAGATACCATAACTAGTGCTACTAGTTGGCAACGCCTAAATTTTCTCTATGCTCTATAATCCTGACACGATCAGGTAAATTCCCCTAATATGGTTACCAGTACGTTATAGATCTTTCATGTTCATGTTTATGCTTTGATAGATCCAGGAGCTTCTTTGTCTTTTGTTACTCCTTATATAACAGTCGATTTTAGAATCAGTCCCAAAATTGTAGCAGAGCCCTTTTCAGTCTCTACCCTAGTGGGTAATACCATCAAAGCCCGGTGGGTATACAGGAACTGCCCGATTATGATATCTCAGAAAGTTACCTCAGCAGACTTAGTCGAATTAGAGATGACTAATTTTAATATCATTCTCAGCATGGAATGGCTTCATTCCAGCAATGCCACAATCAATTGTAAAAATAGAATAGTCCAGTTTTAGTTTATGAATGAACCCATCCTAGAGTGGAAAAGTAGTGTATCCGCTTTTAGAGGTCACCTTGTTTCCTACCTTCGACAGGGAAAATGATATTTAAAGGATGTTTATATCATCTTGTTCAAGTTAAGGACACTAGTTCCAAAACTCCCAGCCTTTAATCAATTTGAGTTGTAGGTGAATATTTAGATGTCTTTCCTGAAGATCTTCTAGGAATTCCTCCCAAAAGGGAAATAGACTTCGGTATTAATCTTCTTCCAGATACTCAGCCTATCTCTATTTCACCATATTGAATGGCACCAGCAGAACTCAAAGAACTGAAAAAACAATTGAAGGATCTCTTACATAAGGGATTCATCAGGCCCAGCATTTCCCCGTGGGGCGCTCCAGTATTATTCGTGGACAAGAATGACAGTTTTGTTAAGATATGTGTAGACTACCGTTAACTCAATAAGGTGATGGTCAAGGATAAGTATCTTCTTCCCAAAATCGATGACTTATTTGACCAACTTTAGGGTGCCAGTTATTTCTCTAAGATAGACCTCAGATCCTTCTATCATCATCTCAGAGTTAGAGAATGTGACATTCCAAAAATAGCTTTCCGTACCCGGTATGGTCACTTCGAATTCCTAGTCATGTCATTTGGTCTTACCAATGCCACAACTGTTTTCATGGACTTGATGAACTGTGTGTTTAAGCAATACTTAGAATTGTTCGTTATAGTCTTCATAGATGATATCCTGGTCTAGTCCTACAGTGAGCGCGATCATGCTGATCATCTCAGAATAGTATTTCAGATTCTCAGAAATCATCATTTGTTTGCCAAATTTAGTAAGTATGAATTTTGGCTAAGGTCAGTAGCATTCCTAAGTCACATCATTTCTTGTGATGGCATTAGAATAGATCCTCAAAAGACTAAAGCAGTAAGAAACTGGCGTCGCCCTATATCTCCATCAGATATTAGGAGTTTCTTGGGTTTGGATGGCTATTACAGATGGTTTGTTAAGGGATTTTCTTCTATTGCATCCCCTATGTCTAGATTGACTCAGAAGAAAGTTAAGTTTCAGTAGTCAGATCCTTGCGAGAAGAGTTTTCAGGAGTTGAAGACTCGACTCACCTTAGCTCCAGTCTTAGCTGTCCCAGATAGTTTAGATGGGTTTGTAGTGTATTGTGATGCATCCAAAGTGGGTCTAGGTTGTATCCTTATGCAGTATAGTAAGGTCATAGCCTACGCCTCCAGAAAGCTTAAACCTCTTGAGAAGAATTATCTTACTCATGATCTTGAGTTAACAGCCGTAGTCTTTGCCTTGAAGATTTGGAGGCATTATCTCTACGGAGTTCATGTTAATGTCTTCACAGATTATAAGAGTCTTCAGTATGTCTTTTCTCAGAAATATCTCATTCTTCATCAGAAAATGTGCTTAGAGCTTATGAAATATTATGAAATGAGTGTCCTTTATTATCCGGGCAAGGCCAACGTAGTGGCCAACACTCTTAGAAGACTATCCATGGGTAGTGTTCCTCATGTTGAGGACAGTAAGAAGAAGTTAGTTTAGAAAATCGATCAGCTTGCTGACTATCCATAGGTAGTGTTCCTCATGTTAAGGACAATAAGAAGAAGTTAGCTCAGAAAATTCATCAGCTTGCTGATAACGCTCAAACTACACTCTTGAATAGGTGTAACCGATCGTCGTCAATATAAAACCCAACTAGGTTGAGGTCGAATCCCACAGGGAATAATGTCTGAACTCAAGTCTGGTTGCGATTAAATTCACTGATAGTTTAATGTTTCCTGAAATAGGGGTTTAAGTTTCATAAGTAATTGTTTGACACTTTAATTTCGATATTTGTAACCAAGATTTTATGAGATAACCAGAATTATTTCACTAGGGCTTACGGTACATGACAAATACTAAAGGTGACTCACGATTCTCACGGTGGTTAGGATAACAAGCTATCTTTATCGATGATATGCTCAAATATCTCTCTACCTATTTAAGCATCCAATTTCCTAATCCTCTCGGACATAGGGAATCGTTATCCATTGCCCAGATTTTACCTCAGGTTAATCAACCTAGTTACAACACTGATTATTAAACAAAGTATTTCTGAGTCCCTGTTGATAATTCACTTCCTACTATTTATGATTTCTTTCTCAAGCAAATCAAAGTAGGTATGCCTGCTGTTTGTAACCAATAGACATCAATTAAAATCTAAGAATTATTAAGAAATCCTAACACCTATTGAATCTTGAGTATTTAGCACCTCTTTATGACCTAACCCTAGATCACATAATTCAGGTTAATGAGGTTTAGCCACTCATGATGCAAGAAACAAGAACACAAATTAATTCATAATTGAGAAGATTAGCTTACAACGTTGATGAAGATTAAAAAGTATAACTTGAGTTAATTCACAAGACAAAAATCCCAAAATATTGGTGTAGAGGGATAGAGAGAGAAAAATCGTCTGCTCAAAAGTAAGTTGATTGATAATTTATATATCTAGAAGACCCTAAAACAAGGCTTTAAATATTTAACCCTAAATAAGGAAACAAAATAGAAGTTTCAGCTTTTTCTCAGAATAAACGACGACGTCAGTGACAGCTTACCAAGAGTCTTACGGCTTATCACGGATGTCATCAGCTCCTCTGCATTTTTGGCTCTTGCTGCTTAAGGCTGACGACGATGATGATGGCCTATCACTATCTTGATGACGTGTCATGGATGTCATCACAAAAATTTCTTCAACTTTCATCTTCTGTTTAAGGCTGACGACGCTCCTGACGCCTTATCACCTACCTGACGACTTGTCATGGATGTCGTCACAAACCTATCTTTAAATTCTGTCTTCTGTTTAAGTCTGATGACACTCCTGACGCCTTATCACCATCTTGATGCCTTATCTCAAAGTATTATCACAACTTCAACTCATGCCAAATCTCTAGTTAAGTCTGACGACAACTATAATATCCTATAAAAGGGATGACGACTTATCACAGTTGTCGTCAGCCACACTTCTCTTTTGATTTCTCCAGATTTCAACTTCCTTGCTTCTATTCTTGTTGGTTCTCTATCCCATCAGCTCAAACTGTAAAATCAGACATAAATAAATCAAAAATGATAAAAGTTGCTTAAGACTTCGCAATTATTCTTTTTTAAAGGTCTTAAATGTGTTAGCAATTGCTCACACATCAACACCCTTAACTTAAAACAATTTCTTGTCCTCAAGCAACTCAACACAACTAAGAGAATACATAAAATATTCAGTAGCCAATTTTCAATTTTAAGCTTAAAATATAGTTACCACCTCCAAGGTCCATCCAATTAAAACCAATTGTGTATGTCATTGAAGAACAATAATGTAACACAAAGGACTCAAGCGATGGCATCAATCTTAGCCACAACAACCATTCATATACCATTGCTGCACTATCTAATCAAGCAAGTAGCTAGCAACAATACCATTGTGTACTCACAACAAAGAAATCCCCCTTCTTGTATATAATAAACCAAAAATGTAAACGTGAAGATCATCAAAAGACTCTCACTCTCAAAATGAAGTTCCAATCAGTTTATGCTAAGTACCACAGGCTTGCCCTTAGTTTCATTATGAAGACCTTTAGATAGGCCAGCTAGGATCACTATAGGACTTCTTTTTGGCTTATAATGTAGGCTGAGGCTGGTATGATATTCAAGGTCATTTAAAGTGACTATGCCTCTTTGACACTACACTAATCTCTTAGGGCTCACTTATTCACCTCTTTTTCATTTTCTTTTCCATTGATCGCACATGTTCAAGTTGGGTGCCTTTTTTTTTTTTATAGAATAGCACTTAACTTTTATTCTTCTTTTTCTTTATTCTACCCTTATTCATAGTCATCTTACACCATACACCCCTATGATATCCACCCTCAACTTAGGCTATTTGCGTAGGTTAAGGTGCATAGTATCGAAGAAGGACTAGGGACAAACAGATTCATTATGCTATAAATGGGAAGGTGAAAGGTGTCTAAAGGAAGAAATACGCTAATTAGGCTCAAAATAGGGATCAAGGGATATAATGCACATAGGGTAGGCTATTTAGGCTAAAAGTGGGTTAATCAACAAAATGGCCTATGATCTTTTCCTAACCCCTATCCTTTAACTATGGTAAGACTAACCAGGAAAGTTCTGGCTTTAGCATACAGAGGGAATTAAGTAGTTGCTTGAACACACATGGCACGCAAGTATATTATAGGCCACCACTTATCTAGTTTATGCAATTG
Organism: Capsicum annuum; assembly: GCF_002878395.1. Taxonomy (NCBI): domain Eukaryota; kingdom Viridiplantae; phylum Streptophyta; class Magnoliopsida; order Solanales; family Solanaceae; genus Capsicum; species Capsicum annuum. Next base: position 166,585,696 of record NC_061113.1, read on the forward strand.
TTTAGCAATACTCATCATGCAGCTAGAACTAATGCCACAACAAGATTCACAATGGTCACAAGTAAATATAATTCACACAGTCTTTGCCAACAAAACATTGGAGAGGTGTTTAAAAATCAATCAAAAATATGCCAACTTCTTTATGTACTTGTATTTCTCCTAGTTACCACAAAATATGTTACAACAACAGACTACCCTACACCCTCAACTCAAAATAAAAGCAAAATTAAACTAAGGGTTAGAGTTTACCTGGAATGGATCAATCTCGGGTGTCATAGGTTGCCTCCTATATAGCGTATGATTTAACATCGCAGCACGACTCAGGTATCTCGATTACTTCAAACTTCATTGAGACAGATAATGGTGATAATTTTCACGGATTCTTTCGGGCCAATGTAAAGCTTGACACGTTGCCCATTTACCTTAAAGGTACTGCCGTCTTTATTTTTAAGTTCCACCACTCCAGATGAGTGGACTTGAATAACTATAAAAGGGCCTAACCACTTAGATTTCAGCTTACCTGGGAACAATTTGAGTCTAGAATTCAACAGAAGCACCAAGTCACCTTTTTGGAATTCTCATTTCTCTATTCTCCAATCATGGTATTTTTTCATCTTTTCTTTATACAATTCTGCTTGTTCATAGGCCCTGAGATGGAATTCATCCATCTCATTCAATTGCCCCAGTCTCAGCTCTACTGCTTCCTTCTAAGTTAGATTTAACCTTTTGAGTGCCCATAAGGCCTTGTGCTCCAGCTTTATTGGTAGGTGGCAAGCTTTTCGATAGACCAGATGAAATGGTGACATGCCAATGGATATCTTGAAAGCAGTTTGATATGCCTACAAGGCATCGTCGAGCTTTTGAGACCAATCTTTCCTGCTAGCATTCACCGTTTTGGCTAGGATGTCTTTAATCTCACGATTTGATACCTCTCCTTGCCCACTGGTTTGTGGGTGGTATGGAATAGCCACTCTGTGCTGTTTTACCCCATATTTTGCCAAAGCTGCTTGAAATATATTTCTTGCAAAAATGAGATCCTCCGTCACTTATGATAGTACGTAGTACTCTAAAGTGAGAGAAGATGTTCTTCTTAAGAAAAGAAACAACCCTCTTCCCTTGATTATCAAACAAGGCTACAACTTTGACCTATTTTGAGACTTAGTCAACATCAACTAAAATATACTTCATCCCGTATGAGCTCACAAAAATACCCATGAAATCAATGCCCCAGATATCAAATAATTCCACTTCAAGCATCTTAGTCAAGGGCATCTCATGTCTTTGAGAGATTGACCCCTGTCTCTGGTATTGGTTATATTTCAGCACAAACTCGTAGGCATCCTTGAACAATGTTGGCCAATAATAGCCATTCTGTAACACCTTTCTAGTTATTTGGTCACCTACGTGGTGACCCCCGACTGGGGAAGCATAATATGCTTCCAATATGCGTAATACATCTACTTCTAGTATGCATCTCTATATAATATTATTTGCATATCGCTGAAAAAGATACGGCTCATGCCAGAAGTTATGCATCACATCATGCAGGAACTTCTTCCTTTGATGGAAAGAAAGGTTTTCCGAGATGACCTTACACACAACATAATTTGCATAATCCGCATACCAAGGCAATATTTCCATAGCGGCAGCTAGAATCTCCTCATCAAGGAATGCATCATTTATCTTTATTTCATCACCACTTTTCTGTTTATCTTCCATTCTAGACAGATAATCTATAACCTGGTTTTCACAACCTTTTCTATCCTTGACCTCAAAGTCAAATTCTTGAAGTAGCAATACCCATATGATCATCCTTGGTTTAGTATCCTTCTTATCCATCAAATACCTCAAGGCAGTATGGTCGGTGTGGACCACTACTTTGGTCCCAAGCAGATAAGCTCTGAACTTCTCAAAAGCATACTCTATAGCCAGAAGTTCCTGTTCAGTGATGGTGTATTTCTTTTGTGCTCCATTCAGTGCTTTGCTGGCGTAATATATCGGATGGAATAGTTTGTCCCTCTTTTGCCCCAATACAGCTCCAAGGTCCACACCGCTTGCATCATACATGATCTCAAATAGTTTTTCCCTGTCAGGTGAAATAATAATAGGGGACTCAATCAACTTTTTTTAAGGCATGCAAATGCCTTCAAGAACTCATCATCTAAGGAAAATTACACCTCCTTCTCCAAAAGTTTGCTAAGTGGATTTTCAATCTTTAAGAAGTCTTTTATAAATCTCCGATAAAAGCCAGCATATTCCAGAAAATTGAGCACTTTTTTTACTGAAATGGGAAGTGGTAGTTTCTCAATAAATTCCACCTTATCTCGATCAACCTCTATCCCCTTTTTAGAAATTTTGTGGCTGAGAACGATGCCCTCCTTGACCATGAAATGGCATTTTTCCCAGTTAAGCACCAAATTAAATTCAACATATCTTTGAAAGGCTATATTTAGATTTTCCAAACACATCTCAAATGAATCACCCACCACAGAGAAATCATCCATGAATACCTTTATGGTATCCTCTACTTTGTCAGAGAAGATAGACATCATATACCATTGAAAAGTGGCGGGTGCATTACATAGCCCAAATATCATCCTTTTAAATGCAAAAGTGCCATATGGGCATGTGAACGTCGTCTTCTCCTGATCTTCAGGAGCAATAAAGATTTGGTTATATCCAAAATAACCATCTAAGAAGCAATACCACCCCTGCCAGCTAATCGATCAAGCGTTTGGTCCATAAATGGCATCGAAAAATGGTCTTTTAGAGTTTAAGAATTTAGCTTGTGGTAGTCCATGAAAAATCTCCACCTAGTTACAGGCCTGAGCGGAATCAACTCATTCTTTTCATTAGAAACCACCGTTATACCCCTTTTTTTAGGTACACATTGAACTGGGCTCACCTACTTACTGTCAGAAATAGGGTAAACCACTCCTGCATTAAACCACTAAATAATCTCCTTCTAAATAACCTCTTGTATTGGTCGATTAAGACGGTGCTGATGCTCTATGGTTGGAATACAATCTTTCTCAAGATGAATTTTATGCATGCAGATTCCTAGGGGAATGCTAAGAATATCTGCAATAGTCCACCCTATAGCTCTCTTGTGCCTTTGAAGTACTGAGATAAGTGCATTCACCCGTTGTTCCCCCAAATCAGCTGCAATAATAACAAGTAGCGTTTTCCCATTTCCCAAAAACACGTACCATAGATTCCTAGGCAATTCCTTCAATTCCAACATCGGAGGCTCCTCAATAGATGGCTTGGCTGGTGGCGTTGGTCGATTAGCCAGGTCAAGGTCTAGATTTTTAGGAGAATAAGTATATGAACCCATGCCAGTCAAGGCACAAATGGTATCTTCATTCTCCCCAATGCCTTCACTATTATAATTCATCATGACCACGGCTAAAGGTTCGATAACAAGTTGCTCAACTATGGGCACCTCCTGTTCATCCTAATAATACACATCAACTACTGAGAACACACTCATTTCTTTATGCTTCTTTATTTATTTACCCAAATTAAATCATACCACTTTATTGTTCATCCTAAATAAGAGCTCATTCACTCTCAAATCAATCAACACACTTTCTGTTGAGTGGAAAGGTCGACCCAAGATTATGGGCACCTCAAAGTCCACATCACAATCTAGAATGATGAAGTCCACAGGGAATATAAAGTTGGACACCTTCAACAACACATCCATACAGAATGCCAACAGTTCTCTTTATTAACCTATCCACCATCACGAGTCTTATGTTGGTAGGTGTGAGATTTCCCAAACCCAACTTTCTTTAAATAGTCAGTGGAATCAAATTAATGCTTGCTCCCAGATCACATAGTGCTTTGGTGAATTCCATTAACCCAATTGGGTAGGGAATAGTGACTGCACCTTGGTCTGGTTTCTTCTGTACAAGGGTCCTTATAGAAATAGTGCTACAAAGGTGGAGATCTGCCTCTAAGTCGTAGCTCACCACTTCTTTCTTAGTCACAAGGTCTTTCATGAATTTCACATATCCTGGCATTTGCTCAAGTGCTTCAACCAGGGGCATATTTATTGTCAATTGCTTGAGCATTGCCATGAATTTGCTGAATTTGGCATCATCAACCTTCTTCTTCAATCATTGAGGAAAGGGAGGTGGTGGTATCAGGATAGATTTCAACACCACTTCCTCTTTCTTCTCCTTTTTTTTCTCCAAAGCATTAATAGAACTATCCAGCTTCTCAGACTCCACTAGTTTACTTTCTTTGGATTCATCAACAACCACCTCACCATCTATAGATTTGCCCATAGAAAGGCCAAGTAAGATCTTACCACTCCTAGTGGTAATCTCTATACATGAGCCATTATTCCATAGATTCTGAACCGTATCACTAGGTAAAGTACCACTTTTTCTTTGGTTCAGTGTTGCAGAAAATTGGCTCATTTACTGCTCTAACTGCTTGATAGAAGTGGAGTGTGAACTAACCAACTCACTGAGGGTACAAAATTTACTCTTCATAGTGGTTACCCCCGAGCTAGTAGCCTCAACTCCCTTTAATAATTTTTCCATCATGTCCTCCATGGACATCTTTCCAAATCTAGTTTGTGCAATATCCCAACTCCCAGGAGGAACATACAAACCACTCCTATCATTATTTCTTCTCCAGTTTTCTTGCTCTCTATCTTTATAATCAGACTTGTCATATAAGTTCCAACCTTGATTCCCTTTGCTATTACCTCAGAAACTCCCCTGGTTATTAACATAATTTGCCTCCTCATCTATATCAATAGTAACAGTGCACAAAGATTCAACAGCCTTACCCTTTTCGGTGTTGCCTGATAGCAAGTCCATCTGAGTCTTTAAGTAGGCCATATCTTGGTCTCGCTCTGAGTCCCTTTTGCGCTGATCCGTAGTCATACCACCAGAAACAGTCACTTTAGCTACCACAGAATACCTGGTATGCCAAGCCTAACTCTTTTTTGTCATTCTATTCAGCATGTCTGAAGCATCTTGAAAATCAAGGTTAATGAACGAGCCACCTGCAACATTATCTACAATTGGCTTTGTCACAGAGTTAAAAGCTCTGTACAAAGTCTCCATCAAGTGCAAGTCCATCATGTTATAGTTCAGACATTGCGCCATCTTCTTCTTGAACCTCTCCCAAGTTTCGTGCAATGCTTCAGTTGGGAGCTATCTGAAGTTACTGATTTCGTCCCTTAACTGAACCCTCCTTGAGGGTGGAAAGAACTATTCTTGGAATGCCTTTTTCAACTATCTCCAGTTGGTTATAGAATCAGGCTCTAGCTCATTTAACCTCATCGTTGCCTCCCCAGACAGAGACAATGGAAATAATCTCAACCAAATCGCATTCTGGCTCACTCCCGAATTATCAAAAGATTTGTAAATGGTGGTAAAGTTCACCAAGTGCATGTTCGGATCACCACCAGGAAAGCCTCCAAAGAACTCTTTTCAGATTCAGGAGTTGAATCATGTACTTGTTATGCTGAACTTTACACCAGGTACCAATGGTGGAGGAATGATAGCACCTGTTGTACCTGCTCTTTCCATTCCATCATCATCGTTATCAACCTCGTAATGGATAGGCTGTTGACCATACCTTCCTTTAATGGAATGATTTCTGTCAAAATCTCACTGCATTGGTGCAACAATTTTCTTAGCTCACGTTGGGTTTTGAAGATTCAGCAATTCCTCATCACCCAAGTCTTCATCATCATGGTTTGGGTGACGAACTTGTTGACCTTAGTTCTGTGCGTTCTTATGAGCCCTGGCCAAGGCTGCCAGTCTGTCAGCCTTTTGCTGTTTTGCCATTCTCCCAATCAGCTGAGGTTTTAGATTAATTGGTAATAATAACTCTCTGGAACTTCTTGTTTTTGGCATAAACAACAAAGAACCCGCAATAAACAAAAACAACAAATAAACATAAATCTAGGAAACCTAAATAACAGTCAATTAGCACGTGTAAACTATCATTTTACAATTGTATTCCCCGGTAACAACATCATTTTTTATAATGCTTAAACTATACTCTTGAATGGGTGTAAGCGATCGTCATCACTATAAAACCCAACTAGGTTGGGTTCGAATCCCACAGGAAATAAGGTATGAACTCAAGTCGGTTGCAATTTAATTCATAGATAGTTTAATGTTTCTTGAAATGGGGGTTTAAGTTTCACAAGTAAATGTTTGACACTTTGATTTTGATGTTCGTAACCAAGATTTTATGACAGACGCTAAAGGTGACTGAAAATTATCACTATGATTAGGATAACAAGCTATCTTTATCGATGATATGCTCAAATGTCTCTCAACCTATTTAAGCATCTAATTTCCAAATCCTCTCGGACATAGGGAATCGTTATTCACTGCCTAAATTTTACCTCAGGTTAATCAACCTAGTTACAACACTAATTATTAAACAAAGTATTTCCGAGTCCCTGTTGATAATTCACTTTCTACTATTTATGATTTCTTTCTAAAGCAAATCAAAGTAGGTATGCCAGCTGGTTGCAACAAATAGACATCAATTAAAATCTAAGAATTATAAAGAAATCCTAACACCTATTGTATCTTTAATAGTTATCACCTCTTCATGACTTAACCCTAGATCCCATAATTCAGGTTAATAAGGTTTAGCCACTCATTATGCAAAAAACAAGTACAAACATTGAATTCATAATTGAGAAGATTATCTTACAACTATGATGAAGATCAAAAAGTATAACTTGAATTGATTTACAAGACAAAACTGCCAAAATATTGATCTTGAGAGAGAGAGAAAAATCGTCTATTGCAAAGTATGTTGATTAATAAGTTCTATATCTAGAAAACCCTAAAACAAGGCTTTAAATAGTTAACCCTAAATAAATAAAAAAAATAGAAGTTTCAGCTTTTTCTCAGAATAAATGATGACATCAGTGATGGCTTATTAGGAGTCTGACGACTTATCACGAATGTCATCAGCTTCTCTACATTTTTTGCTCTTGTTGCTTATGGCTGACGACGGTGAGGATGTCCTATAACCATCTTGACGATGTGTTATGGATGTTGTCATAAAACTTTCTTCAACTTCCATCTTCTGTTTAAGGCTGACGACGCTCCTGACACCTTATCACCAGCCTAATGACGTGTCATGGATGTCTTCATAAAACTGTCTTCAATATCCTTCTTCTATTTAAGTCTGACAATGCTCCTGATGTCTTATCACCTTCCCGACAGCTTATCACAAAGTATCATCACAACTTCAACTCATGCTAAATCTTTGGTTAAGCCTGATGACAACCGCGATAACCTATCCTAGGGCTGACGACGTATCACAGATATCGTCAGCCACACTTCTCTTCAGATTCCTCCAGATTTCAACTTCTTTGCTACCATTCTTGTTGGTTTTCTGTCCCATCAACTTAAACTATAAAATCAGACATAAAAAAATCAAAAATGATAAAAGTTGCTTAAGACTTCATAATTATTCTTGTTTAAAGGTCTTAAATGTTTTAGCAATTGCTCACACATTACTTGCTAGACTAAGCATTTCATTAGTTAATACAGATAAGGGTGATATATAGGTTCAGAGTAGTTTAGAATCATCTCTAGTTTCTGAGGTAAAATAAAAGCAAGATAAAGATCCCATCCTTGTTAATTTGAAAGAGTCAGTTCAAGATCAGAAAATAGAAGTTTTCTCCCAAGAGGGAGATAGTGTTCTTCGTTGTCAGGGTCGTCTCTGTGTTCCAGGTGCAGATGACTTAAGGTAGCAAATTCTTGTAGAAACGTATTGTGTGCACTACTCTATTCATCCAGGGGCGATAAAGATGTACCATAACTCATGAGAAATTTATTGGTGAAATGGGATGAAGGCTAAGTGCTCAATATGTCAGCAGGTTAAGATAGAGCATCAGAAGCCTAATGGGTCTATGCAGGAGTTTAGTATTCCTACTAAAAGTGGGAAGTTGTGAACATGGACTTCATGATGGGTTTGCCTCGAACTCGTCATCAGCATGATTTAGTCTGGGTCATTGTAGACAAAATAACTAAATAGCTTATTTTCTTTGAGTTCATACCTCTTATTTCATTGAGGATTATGCCAAACTCTACATCCAGGAGTTGGTCAGATTGCACGGTGTTTCATTGTCCATTATCATAAATAGAGGTATCCAGTTCCCCTCTTATTTTTGGAAAGCATTCTAAAAGGGTCTTGGTACCCAAGTTCATCTCAGTACAACCTTTCATCCTCAGATAGATGGTCAACCATAAAGGACTATTCATAAGTTAGAAGTTATGCTAAGGGAGTGTGCAATTGATTTCAAGGGTAGTTGGGATGACCAATTGCCTTTGATTAAGTTTGCATATAAAAACAACTATCATTCCAGTATTAACATGGCTCCATTCAAAGCTATCTATGGTAGGAGATTTAGATCTCCAATTGGTTAGTTCGAAGTTAGTGAGGACTCAGTTATAGGGCCTGACTTAGTATTCGATGCCTTAGAAAAAGTCTAGTTGATTAGAGAAAGACTCCTGGCTGCTCAGAGTCGACAAAAGTCTTATGAAGATATTCATAGAAAAGATCTCGAGTTTGAGATTGGTGATCATGTATATCTAAAGATCTTTCCCATGATGAGAATGAAGCGGTTTGGTAAGAAAGGGAAACTAAGTCCCGGATATATCATTCCCTTTAAGATTTTTAGTCGATTCAGCAAGGTAGCTTATGAGCTCGAATTGCCTTCAGATCTAGCCTCAGTTCACCCAGTCTTTCATATCTCTTTGCTCAAGAAGTGTATAGGTGACCCGTCAGTTGTAGTCCCTATTTAGAGCATTGATGTTCAGAACACTCTCTCTTATGAAGAGATTCCAGTCAAAATCTTAGACTATCATACTTATAGATTGAGGAACAAAAAGTCTCTCTAGTTCAGGTTCTTTGGAAAATAAAGTCCGTCGATTGAGCTACTTGGGAAGTAGAGGCAGACATGCATACCTAGTATCCTCACCTTTTCTTCACCAACTCAAATCAAGCTTAAGGTGATAGTTCTTCTTAAGCTTACTCAATTTCATATTCAGTGTTCATCACAAACTTGGTATACAGTTTCATGCTCATGTTCCCATTATAAAATTGGTATCAAGTACCATTGCATATTCCATCATGCACTCATGTATCAGTTCAATTATGTAATTATGCATCAAACATCTATTCTCATTATGAGAAACTTAGTTCTTCAGTGCACTTAGTCATGCATTCATGAATCATTTACACATGAATCAGATATGTATGTTCGGTATTATATGTTTATCTTGTCAGTCATAAGATACTGTTCCAATTGTTCATGTTCAGTATATACGTTAGTTGTCTTTTCTCCCCTCTCAGTTAGTCTCATTCGAGGATGAATGTTCTCAAGGGGGAGATATTATAATACCTTGTAGTTTTCCTAACTAATTTCATCTCAAGAATGTCTAGATATAGACATGGTACTATGCCTACCATGTGTTTGACTAAATGCCTAGATAAATATTCTATGAGGTATTTTTAAATTTTTTACTTTTTTATCATGTGGAAAATTCAATAAGCTTTCCATCGATATAAGCTTCACCCAAATCCGATAATCGGGTAAGAAGTTATGACTATTTCAAGTTTCCGTCATAAAACAGCAGCATATTAGTCAGCGGTGCGCCACACCACAAGACGAAATGGCATTTGGAAAATTCTAGTAGGGTTCCACGATTATGGCACGTTGCACCAGGGCACAAGTTCAGAATTGTCTTTTTTCAGTATCTCAATGCGATCTCCCCTGCGTCATATCAAAGTTCTAGGTAACAAAGAAAGGACAAAAGTGATGGCTCCGCATCACACCATCCCCCATTTCCTCATTTTCAAATTCTAGTGACACGGGATGATAGTGCCACATCGCTCTAGGGGTTCAATTTGGGAAATTTTCACTAAAATTAAATGACACGTCCAGCATTAAAAGGGTCAACTTCCCACCCCTAGTTAAGCCCTTTAACTCTTGATTCAACAACTTTTCACCCAAAATATACTAGTTTCTCTTAAAAACCTCTTATGAACAACTTAGGGATTTTCATTAATGATTCAGAATCAAGAATTTCCTCCGTCAATCTTCATAAAATCACGAACCAAGGTATGTGTAGTGTTCATTCATGAACTCCTTTCATCCATGAAGTTGAAGAATCTCTTTTCTAAGTGTAAGTTTATGGATTTGTTTATGAATTTCATGTTGGGTTTGTTTTGTTTATGTTGAGAATGATCAATTAAATTCAAATCCATATTGGGTGATCAATTTTATGTGGAATTGATTCTTATAAATGTATATTCAGGTAAACCTATGAATAAACCCTAGATGATGAAATTAGAGATGAATCATGATGATTAATTATTGTAAAATGTTGTCTACATGTACTATGCCTACCATGTATTTGACTAAATGCCTAGATGAAGGAACAATGCCCAACTAGAATGATTTTATGAAATCCCCTTGTATGTGCAAGTTATGCCTATCACATGTTTTGATGGAATGCTTATATAAATATATTATGGATTATGATGTTAGTTATATGTTCAAGTAAGTTATGCTTGGTCAGTTTTCCTTCCATCGAGTCCTAGGGGTACTTGTACCCAAAATATTAGTTGTGTGCCCAGAACCATGTCATGTTTTCATGATACACTCAGTCAAGCTATGAATCCTTAGACTTCAGACAACCTTATGACTCGGAAATCTCCATGATCTCATGAACTCAGTCAGTTGTCAGATATCAGTAATATTCCATCAAACAACAAAATTCAGTAACTCAGTCCATGTTCAGTTCAGTAAATTATGTTCAGTGACTATTCAGATGGGAGTAAAAATTAGCACCGAGTGAACCTAAGGATAGGAACTCACCTATTATATGAGGGTGTGATTCTTAGAAGCAATCCTTGCATTCCAGAACTATGTAGCCAGCATAGGTTGAGATATCATAGCCTACTATATTAAGGTAGATAAGGTGGCTTAGCCTACTATATGAGGGTTTCCACCATTCTTACTAGAGTTACCTATTATTTTAGGGTAACTCACATATTTTCCTTACCAGTGGTGCAGTATTGAAACCTTTCTAATCAGGGCATAGATTGAACCCCAACTTAGCTATAATACATCATTAGGGGTATGTTGGTTAGATGACTACCTCTCACAGTCTTAGTATCAGTCTCAGTAAAAGAACTCACATAGTTCTTTAGAATTTAGGGCTGTCAGTTACAGCAACTCAGACACAGTACGGAATTTCGATAGTTCTATTAGATTCAACACTGTCAGATACAGTCACTCATGTTATCATTTATATTCATATTCAGTAATTATGTTATCACAGTATTAGTTTCAGTTGTTATGTCTCATGCATGTATTCTCACGCTTATGATAATTAGTCAGTTATTTTTATCATTCATGCATATTAACCCATGTATTTAGCCTACCTCACATGCATACCAGTACATTCAAAGTACTGACGTATTTGTGCTATGGTGTCTTATACTATAGGTTTAGAGACATGAGCTCCAGAGCAATAGTAGATTCTAGATATCCGCAGACAGAGTTAGAAATGAGTCCTCATCTTTCGAGGATATGATTATTTGCCTATTATCTCATTAATTAGTTTATTAGTTGGAGTTAGTTGGGGACATATCCCATCAACTCCTTACTCAGATAGTTCAGTCTGTTAGAGGCTTTCTAGACTATCATATTTTAGACTTTAGTATTTTTAGTTTTGTTTTGGGTATTCTATTACCCCACACAGATGTTATATTATTCAGATTATATTTAGTATTGAACCTTATGGCTTTTTAGTGCATGTTTCTTCGTTATTATGTCATATTATGCAGTGTATAGGTACAAATATCAGTCATGGATTCGCTTGTGGTCCTTCAGGGTCATGAGCACCGTGTAGCATTCTGAGTACCAGATTCATGGCATTACACATATGGTCTGAGTTAAAGATTCTAACTCAGAAGGTACTTCTCTATAATTTGTTCCTGTGGTTAATGAGTTTTCCATAGGTTTTCCCAATGACCTTCCCAGTATTCCTCTTGATAGGAAAATTGATTTTGGGATTGATCTTGTCCTGGACATTTATCTAAAGTTTATCCCTCCTTATAGAATGGCTCTGGCAAAATTGAAGGAGCTTAAGGAGCAATTAAAGGATCTTTTAGATAAAGGTTTTATCGATCCTAGTACATCTCCTTGCGGTGGTTCCATTTTGTTCGTGTGCAAAGAGGATGATTCTCTTTGTATGTGAATTGATTGTCGCTAGTTGAACAAAGTAACCATAATGAATAAGTATCCTCTTTCTAGGATCGATGATTTATTTGATCAACTTCAAGGTGCAAGTTTCTCGAAGATTGATCTTAGGTCGGGTTCTCATCAGCTTAAGATTAGGGAATTAGATATCCCTAAGACCATTTTTAGAACTCGGAATGGTTACTATGAGTTCCTAGTTATGTTATTTTGTTTGACCAATACCCCAACGATAGTCATGGATTTGATGAATAGGGTCTTTTATCTATTTTTTATTAGCTTTTCATTGTCTTCATTGACAACATCTTGGCCTATTCTAAGAATGAGGAAAATCATATCGATCACCTTTAAATTATGTTTCAAACCTTGAAGGATCATCGTTTGTATGCCAAGTTCTCTAAGTACAAGTTTTGGTTGAAGGTTGTGACTTTTCTTAGTCATGTTTTCTTTAGTGAAGGGATCATTATAGATCCATAAAAGGTTGCGGTGGTTAAGAAGAGGCCTTAACTTGCAACTCCAACCGATATTTGGAGCTTTTTAGATCTTGCCGATTACTATAAGAGATTGGTGGAGAGTTTTTTTTATGATAGATGCCCCATTGACAAAGTTGACCTAGAAGAAGGTCAAGTTCTTATGGTCATAAGCTTGTAAGGGTAGTTTTGAAAAGTTTAAGGATAAATTAAATTCGGCTCTGGTTTTGACCTTGCCTGAGGATAATGATGATTTTGTAGTGTATTATGATGCTACTCATATTACTCTTGGTTATGTGTTGATGTAGCATTGTAGGGTGGTCGCTTATACTTGTAGGAAATTAAAGGTTCATGAGAAGAAGTACCCTACTTATGACTTGGAAATGTTAGGGGTGGTATTTGCATTGAATATTTGGCGTTGTAATCTCTATATGATCTATATAGATATAATTTTCTGATTATTAGAGCCTTCAGTATGTGTTTACTAAGAAGGAGTTGAATCTCAAGCAAAGGAGATGGCTTTAGTTGTTGAAGGACTACGACATGAGTCTCCTTTACCATCCAGGTAAAGCTAACGTTGTTGTTGATGCTCTTAGCAAGATATCCATGGGGAGTTTGCCTCATGTTAATGAGGATAAGTGGGAGCTAATAAAGGATATTAGCTGATTGGATAGTCTTAGAGCTCTTTTCTCAGACTTAGAGGATGATGTTGTACTCGTGCATCCGATACCACAGTCGTCCCTTATGGTTAAGATAAAGAAAAAACAAATATTGGATCCCAACTTGGTAAAGGTTAAGGGTAATATGGGTCAAAAGAAGGTTGTTGACTTTGTGATTGGTAGTGATGGTCTCTTAAGGTACTATGGTAGGGTATATATTCTCAATATCGATGGATTGAGAGAAAGGATTATTGCTAAAGCTAATGGGTCTCAGTATGCTATTCATATCGATTCTATGAAAATGTATCATGATCTTAAGGAGTTTCATTGGTGGAATAATATGAAGCACAATGTGCCTTGTTATGTGGCTAGGTATATAGTGTGTCAATAAGTGAAAGTTGAACACTTGAGTCCTGGTGGTTTATATCAAGAGATAGAGTTGCCCGAATAGAAGTGGGAAGTGGTTAACATGGATTTGGTCACTGGTCTTCCCTGCTCTCCTAATAAATATTATTCTATTTGGGTTATTGTAGATAAAATAACCAAGTTTGCTCATTTCTTGCTGGTAAGGACTAGTTATTCGGTGGAGGATTATGCTAAGTTGTAGCTTGCAGATATTGTAAAGTTCCATGGTGCTCTGGTTTTTATTATCTTGGATCATGGTACTCTATTTTCATCTCATTTTTGGAAGTCATTTTAGAAAGGTTTGGGAACTAAGGTGTGCCTTTGTACCACTTTCCACCTGCAAACGAATGAACAAGTGGAGACGACCATAAAAACTTTGGAAGATATATTGTGTGCTTATGTGATTGATTATGGTGGTAATTGGTATGAACATTTACCTTTGATTAAGTTTGCTTCTAACAATAGTTACCACTGTATAATTAGTATGGCTCCTTTTGAGGCATTGTATAGGAGGAGATATCGATCTCCTATAAGGTGGAATTAGGTTGGTAAGGGTAAAATATTTGACCCAGAATTGATTCACCAAGCCTTGGAAAAGGTGAAGGTGATTCGTGATATGCTAAAAGCCACTCAAAGTTGCAAAAAGACCTATGTGGATGTAAGGCATATGGATTTGGAGTTTAATGTTTGTGATTGGGTATTCTTAAAGGTATTTCCCATGAAGGGAGTAATGCAGTTCTGTAAAAAGGGAAATCTAAGTCCTCAGTTTATTGGTCCCTATTTGATTTTGAGAAAGGTTGGTAATGTTGCCTATGAATTGGGTTGCCATCTAGTTTGAGCTCCATTCATCCGGTGTTCCATGTGTCCATGTTGTGGAAATATGTAGGTGCACCATTATTGCCTTTTCTATTAGAGGATATTGGTGTTTCAGACTCTTTTCCCTATGAGGAGGTCCCGGTGAGGTTCTTGATTGAAAAGTTCTCTAGTTCTGAACGAAAGAGGTGGCTTTGGGAAAGGTTCAATGGAGGAACCAAAAGTCTAAGGAATCTACATAGGAGGCAGAAGAGGACATAGAGTTCAAGTATCCACATTTGTTTTCTATTCCAAAATCTCGTGATCAAGGTATGTTAATCTTCTTAATTTGATTTAAGTTGTTGATAGACTTTGGGTTCAAGTCCCTAAATTGTGAATTGAGAAAGTTTTTTGATAGATAATGGGTCAGAGTCCCTAAGCTAATTTAATGAATGGTTGATTGATAATGATCTTGGCATATGCCTTATCCTTGTTGTATGTCTTGATTTCTATCTTGGTGAAAGATTAGTTTATGTGTAGTAATGCGTTAACTCGTGTTTATTCTTGCCTTACCCTTCATTTGAGGATGAATGATCCAAGTGAGGGAGAATTGAAACACATAGGCCTTGGACCTTTAGAAAATTCCCTTAGTTTAAGCTTCTGGACTAAGAACAACTCCAGGGTACTAGTCGTACCCTTGGATACGACTTAGTGACCCCTCACTCATATATTAGGTAGTGTTGTTAGGGTTACACACTATCCACAATATGATTTATCCTCCCCATGGTTTTATATTAGGGTACGGTTTGTATACTACCTAGTCGTATGGAGTGATGATCTTAAGATTATGGACATCATCTTGCGTATGGTTTATAATATGGTTTAGGGTACCAGTCATACCCTAATATATGATTCTTGTGTCTGTAGTCGTACCTTGGGCAGTGTAGGAGTCCATGGTGAGGCCTAGGGTATGAGTTAAGGACACACTCGTACCCTAGGGTACGGTTTAGTCAAGTAAGTCGTACCATTCTTAGAGACACTTTTCAGCTTTTAAGCTAAGGGATTTATGGACATTCTCCCCCCCCCCCCCAAACCCTTAAGTCCCATCATTGTATAATGTATTGTGGCCTCCTAAAAAACTTATTTGGTAGATAAAACATTCCAAAATACTATCTAAATCTTCACTACTAAGATTGAAGCTAGGGTTTCAAAGGGTGATCATCTAGTAGGAAGAAGGGGTCAAGTTATTCTGTGAATCATCCAGTATTAAGGCATGTTACTCTTTCCCTTAACGTCAACTCAAATATCATGTGTTTTAAACATGAATTATGAGTTGTAAATGATGGCTTTAAATTAAAAGCTTAGGGTTTTGATGCATAGTGTTTTGTAATGTTTGCTCTTGCTTAGACTTATGTTTATACTTGATTTTTGTGATGATTTGCATATGTGGTTACTTTTTGTTTGTGGTTTAACAAGTGGGCCATGAGTAACCCCAAGATTTATGATTACTACTTTGATTTTGGCCTTGGTAATGGCATGCCCACAAGGTGTTTTTGAAAATGTTTAAGAGAAATATCTAGTCACATGTTGATGATGTTTTGAACCAGGAAAATGGTTGAAGTAGTATGAGTGGTTGGTAAATGGTATTGCAAAAACCTTGTTATCCATGTAATTAGTTAACTTATGACCTTGATTATTTGATTGCTAAAAGGTTTAAAGTCCCTAATTATGAACTTGAATTGTCTTTGAACTAAAGAGTGGTATAAGAATGATAATGAAGAATGAATGGTTATGTAAGGGTCCGATGACCACAATTTGACTTGAATGATATTTGAAACTAATGTATTCTCTTATTGAAGTCATTGTTTTATATGTGATTCATGAAGAACATGTGGTTATGTATGATGCTGAATTGTGGCCTTGATGGCTTAGAATTGTTAAATGGGTTAAAGTTCCCAAACGTGAATGGTGTGACGAGAATGTATAGACAAAGGGTTAAAGTCCCAATGTCGACTAGTAATGGGTGTGATGTCTTTTAGTTAGAGTCCACATACATAATAAAATAGCTTGTGGTTAGAGTCCACATGCATAATGAAATGGCTTGTGGTTATAGTCCACTTGCATGATGAAATAGTTTATGGTTAGAGTCCACCTGCGTGATGACATGGCTTATGGTTAGAGTCCACATACCTAATGAAATATCTTGTGGTTCGAGTCCACTTTCTTAATAAGATGGCTTGAGGTTAAAGTCCTCTTTCTGGATATAACCTAAGAAGTGGAAGGTTAGAGTCCTCCACTCCATGGTCTCTGTTTGAGTGCTTTGAAATGCATGCTAAGGCCTTGTTATCTTTTACCGCTTGATGTGTCCATATGAATGGTCATGTCTATGTGTGTAAATGTTGTGGATTATGATGGTTTGACTTGGTATTGAATAATAACACTATTTTATCCTTGCCTTTGAGTTACATGCTAGTGATCCAACTGCTAACAATCTTCAAAGCTGTGTCCCCATGCGACACAGGGTTCGGAGCATCTTATTCTCTTTCTACATAGTGATCAGGTGTTAGGGCAATTCGACTGTTTTCATCAAAGTGGTGAGCTTCCATCTTTCAGAAGGAAAACATTTCATGGTCATCTTAGCTTATGTCATAGACTTATTTTGGGTTCGGTTTTGGCTTATTTTAGTGGCTTGTCTCGATATATTATTGGCTTTGGATTTATAAGGCTTGTGGATGAATGTGAACTTGGGTAGATTGGATGTTGAATATGGATATTAATGAATCGCTAGACTTTCTTAAGTTATGAATGCTAGTTTTGTTTCTGCTATCATATTATGTGTTCAAATTTTATCCAACGCTTGTGGATTGATGTGTTTATTAGGTAGGGTTAACGGGACGATCTCCGATCCTTGCTAGTCTTGAGATGTCCATACGACAAGGCCCAGTTTTAGGCCGTGTCATGGGACCTGGAGTATGGGGCACTCATGATTAAATTCCATATCTCAGTGTTGACTATGCTATCAAAATTTCCATTCGAGTCCATTTTCTAGGGTTTTGGTCTGAGAGTAACTTCTCAACTTCAAAAGATCCAAAACTGGAAAATAGACTTAAAACCCAAACGAACTGGCTGAAAACCAAACAGACAATTCCAGTATATTAACTTGTAGCCACTATGGGAACTCACAAAATGGCAAAAACATGCAAAAATTAAGAAAATAATATAGAGGGTCATTACACCTAGAGACCCGAACTAATGGTACCCTAGCCTAAAATCTATTTTTAGAGCTAATGAACCCGTCAAAATTTTCATCCGAGTCCATTTAATAGAATATTTGGCAAAGATAAATTTCTTAACTTCAAAAGCTCTAGAATAGGGAAAGCATTGAACCGCCGGTCCTAGGTGGTTAGAAATAACTTGGCGCAGCTATAGGAAAGCTCAAAACATAGAAAATGCACAAAAATAGAAAAAATGACCTAGAGGGTCATTACCGTATCCACTACTTAAAGAACATTCCTAGTAAAAAATTAAAAAGCAAAAAAAGTGTGATAGTTCAAAAAGATAAAGATGCTAGGTTTCATTCCCCGAAAGGCTCGCTACATAAAACTTTTAGAATTAAAAATACCTTCATAGAATCAAATCTAGAAGAATCCCCTCGATTATTTCTTTCTTACTCCATTTCTTAAGATAACCACTAACTCATCCTTAAAAGTCGACAAGTGTCCAACTGAATCAAGCACGACTGAAGTACGCGTGCCCGAAATTAAAGTATTCTAGCGTCACACCGGAATGAGCACAACTAAGAAAATACTTGACCATGCTAAAGAAAACCCATTGCAGGAACCATACAACCAACTCCAAACTCCAAATCTAATATTCTCTTGTCTTTCAAAATCAACTGTCTACTCTGAAGTACACAAACTCTCTCTAGCATCATTTGACTCTTGTTTGCATAATCACATCACAATTATCCTCAAAGAAAATGCTATTGGCCCACCAAAACTCCACTAAGACTAGAATTAGAATAATGGCTCATAAAGTTCTACCTGAATACCCTAATGGTGGTGACTAAGGTTCATGATCTCATCCTATTCCAATTTGGTCATGATGTCCTTCAAAACTAATACTTGACTTTGAGACACAGCCTCCCAAAACTAAATGATCCGCTCCTGAATTCCCCATCGATTGTGGTTGAAATAATGCTAAGACTAACTCAAATGCACCTCTCCCACTGAGTAGACTTCTAAAAGCCTGATGCAAATATAGAACCAAAGAAAAAGTAGTAGAACTCAATACCTTGTGAAAATAGAACATCCCTTGAATGTCCATCTAAGACAACTTCTCTAAATTAAAGAAACTAAATCAGTAGGTAGTGGGTATACCTTGTCATCTTACCAATAGTGTCTCAACTGCAATAAACCCTCAAAATATAAGATGGAATCAAGTGAGGAAATCCATAGTTATAAGAGTAACACTGAAGTTGAACCACTCAGCCTTAATTGCCTAAATTAATCATGCTGATGAATAAGCATCAAAATAAAAAAACTAACAGAACTCTCGGGTTGTCATCCAAAAGTCAAAAATAAAAATTAGAGCTAATAAGTCTTAGATAATGTCATAAACCCAAGCCAAGCACACCTTGAAACCAAGCATTTACCCAATAATTCTTCAAAAAGCTGAAGTTAAGGTGCCACTACAGAATATAATCACAAATAAGTTAGACCACATGCCAAATATGAGATAAAATAAATATGCACCTATTTTGAGGCATTAACAAAACAATCACATAATTAGAAACTCACGGGGACTATAACGAGTCCTAATAATAGCCATCTCTCAAACGAATTAGCAAATATTTATACCTGTACTCACTCCCTAAAGTCACACCCATTGGTTTTGGAAAAATAATTAAAAATAGAATGTGGTTATCCTTTTTTTTCATGCAACAAACAGAAACTCCGGCAAAGTCACACTAGGATGACTAAATCCCACAATGAGAAGCTACCGAACCCTATAATTTTTACAAAACTCAACTCAACTGAACCATGAACCTCATCTACGACAAGATCACAATTGAGCAACAAACTGAGAAACCTAGGAGAACAATCAACAAAACTTACCTTCTAAGGGACTAACGAGAAAATAGGAATGATAATTCTAAAACTACAACAAAACCATGAAAGTCTTCACACCAATCCTCTAAACAATCAACCTCACCTTACTAACCAAATATATCCAAGAAATAAAGATATTTTTCTAATCCAAGCCAACAAGAATTGCATAAAAATGGATGCTATAGATAATACTATTCTAGTAGCCTATCATTTAAGAATTAGCAATAGTTAAGATTATAACAAGTAGCAATGGTATATAAAGTAAGTATCATAAAAGTAAAAATAAAATATCCCACTCCAAGATCAGATCAAGGCCACTATGCTAAAGAAATGGAATTATCCGAAGTGTTATACCCCAAGGTAATTAGAATATTAATCTATTAAATCCACTATTAAAAGAAAATATCAGTGGGCTATTCCTATATGCATTAATGTACATAAATCCTTATTAAAATCAGCATAATAATAACTAGGCATACGAATACAAATTAGTATAAAACCTCACATCAAATTGCATAGAAACTAAAAGATAGTAAACTGATATCAGACATATAATGGGGGAAACTGAATCCATGGATATAGGCCTGCTCAAAGAAAGACAAGCCTGAACACATCCAATCCTGAATTGAGTAACTGAATTACCAATAATAATACTTGACCATGAATTACCCCAAACTATCTAGGGACCACCCCTAACAGAAGGTGCCACAATCTTAGGAGACTGATCTGGCTATACCAAATGTTAAATAATCCCATGTTAGAGACACTCTACAGACTAATAACTAGTATCCTTAGAGTCAAAACAAACCTCTAATGATCTAATTAATATGGGATAAGCATTAGTTCTAACTAAACATACAACCTAAAGGACTATATCGAGAGACTCATGATGGTTGATCAAAACTTTATCCAATGAGATAAGAATGGCCTTCATAAGCCTTATATATTGAGACTATGTTGAGAGTGATGGTGACCTCTACTAGAAGGACCCCTACCTTCTGACCAAATACATCCAAAATTGTACTAATAATGGGGCTTTTATCCACCACCTCCAAATTGCATATTGTGTAGTTGAACACCTAAACAAACCTTTAATTTTCTGTTTTAAGTTTCCCATTTAGAATTTATTCCTATTTGTAAAAGGCTCTACAAATATAATTCATTGGAAATTACCCTACCTAGAACTGCCAATCGGGCCAATCCGGCCCAACCCGATATCAGCCAAACTTTTCTAATCGAGCCTGCGTCCGGTCTGATCTGGTCCCCCTCCTTAACATATCATTCTGTACCAGGGCCAGTAGTAAAAAAAAATTCAAATGGCCCACCACCGGCCTACTTAAGTTATTAAATCATTTAACCGAACTTAGATAGAGTCAACCCGACCTAGTTCAATTATGGGCCGATTACCAGTCCTTGAATTAAAAAAGGGCTAAATTTAAATTTTCATGTTTATTTCAATGTATGCATTCAATATATACTATATACACATAAATATGCATATAATATATATTTATTTACTTCTTGAAATGCTACTTGAAACAATATATATTTAATATATACTACTTTAAAAATATACATACAACATATATACATACAATAAATTCTACATTAAGCAATATAGATACAACATATATACATTCAGTATATACAACTTTAGAAAAAATACAAACAGACACACACGCAAACACGCACACACACATATATATATAATATACAAAATACTGCTTTAAACAATATACATACAACACATATACATTACATATTATACTACTTTAAAAAATATACACACAAATATAAATATAATATATAGTTATATACTACTTGAAACAACATACATTCAATATTTACTACTTATAATACTACTTTAAAAAATATACACACAAATATAAATATAATATATAGTTATATACTACTTGAAACAACATACATTCAATATTTACTACTTATAATACTACTTGAAACAATATAAATACAATATATATATGTACAATAAGTTCTGCTTAAAATATTACTTTACAACATATACATACACAAATATACATTCAATATATACTACTTTAGAAAATATATACACACATATATATATACAATATCTACTAAATACAACTTTAAATAATATACATACAAGGCATGTAGATCACATATTATACTATTTTAAAAAAATATACATGCAAATATACATACATATATAGTTATATACTTCTTGAAACCATATACATACAACATATATACGTATAATGAATACTACTTAAAATACTACTTTAAACAATATATACATACATATATACATTCAATATATACTTCTTTGGAAATATACAGATACATATATGTTCAATATATACTAAATACTACGTTAAACAATATACATACAACACATATACATAACACAATATACTAATTTGATAATTATTCACAAAATATACATACAATATATAGTAATATAGTATTTGAAATACTAATTGAAATAATTTTCATTGAATATATACTACTTAAAATACTGCTTGAAGTAATATACAACATATATACATCCCATATTACTACTTTAGAAAACATATACACACATATATCATATATACTACTTTAGAAAATATATACACACATATACATAAAATATATACTAAATACTACTTTAAACAATATACATACAACAAATATACATTACATATTATTCTAATTCAACATATATATATATATATATATATATATATATATATATAAATATAATAAATAGTTATATACTAATAGTCTAAGACATGAAGTAATATTTGCTAACATTAATTTTCAATTTACATTGTATGTATATATGTTTGTTATGTTTATGTAATGTTTGATAGTAATGTATAAAAGGTATTTAATTCAAATTAAACATTTAATTTAAATGAAAAAAATGTAAGGAGTGAATGAATCTTGTATTTGATTGATTGCAAAATGATCCAAAACATAAAATCTACTAAATTGAAATTCTATAAATTTTGCATTATTTATTCAAACTCATTCATGTTAATATTAATGGGAGATGCCTAAGGGAAGTCAATATCAGTGGTGCCAAAGCCATGCATTGAGCTTGATTGTGCTGAGTTCTCTCTGGAAGTCATAATTTCTTCAAGATTTTATTCTTCTGTGGGCTTCATCTTCGTTCTGCTCTAATTTAGTCTCTAAGGCAAACTAGAACATTCAAAGAATTGCCTCCCAATGAGTGTTGGTTGTCTCCAAGATGTTGTCGTCCCTGACTAAAAGTGTCTCTAATGCAATGATGATATTGGAATATTCAATATATCTCTGGCTAATCTTTAAAGTATAGAATATTGTCTTTCATTATTCTTCTACCAATAAAGCGCGTTGATCCTTGCTCTACAATCCTCTATTGGCTGCTAAGATAATACTGAAGCTCTTCTATAGAAAGAATTTTGTGTGTTGAAGGCAACAACCTTTTTCAAATATTTAAATAAAAAAAGTGACCAGGAAAACTACAATATACAGTCTTTTAGAAGATAATGTCTCTTTAGGAGCTTCGGGAGCGGGAGCGAAACTTGTAGTGATATTTTTCAGTACAACACCGTCAAGTAAATTAGCATAATGATTGTATAATGTGTCCATAAAATTATTCGCATCACCCATAGCTGTAAACAAAGAAGGTTCCTGTTCAGGTTGTATAGCTAAAGCATTATAGTTATTAAAAGAAAATCCTGACATAGTATTATACTTTATATATGGATTTATTATATAACCAATCAAGTAAATAGGGGGAAGCGAATAAGAATATTTTTTAAATTTATCAATCATTGCAGTAATAGCTTCTTTGTAACCAACCTTCTTTATCCTTTTATTCATTAAGAAAACAATTAATGTCGGCTAAATAAGCTAAAATATTACAAACGGTTGGATGATAAGCTCCAGAAAATTCAACCATAGCTATATAAAAAATGTTTTAAAAAATTTAACAAGATCAGCAATTTTAGCCTAGTCAGAATCATGTAACATGTACTCAGGAAAAGAACTAGCAAATTGATTTCACCAAGAATATACTTCTTCAGGCATTAATATTGTTCTAAGTCCACTTCCTTCATTTTTTTTTAAAAAAATTCTACCATTCTAATTTTTATATGATTTTCTTGAATTAAGCAAACTGCAAGCCTAATCTTTTCAATTTAAAGCTCAAAAAATTTAAGATCATCTCTTACAATTAAACTATATATATATCAACAACACTTAGCAAAAAATATTTGGGGTAACGATGGAGAAAGTTTAACTTTTAACAATTCAACAAAGGTCTTGTTGTTAGATGCATTATCAAAAGATATACATAATACTTTACTTTCAATATCATAGTATTTTGGGACTTTAGAAACAAATTCAAAAATAAATCTTTTAGTGTGCCTACGATCTTCGTCGTACAAAAATACTAAAATATGCTTTTTCATAGCAAAGTTACTATCTATCCAATGACAAGTAATAGTTAAGTAATTATTTTTATTAACAACACAATAAATATAAGATATTAGAGCTACTCTACATGAAATATTTTTTAATAATGTAACTAAATAATAAATATATTGTGCATGAAGTCTAAAAATATCGAAACGACAAGTACTTCTAGGAATACCTTCAAACATAGAATTATAAATTGCTTGAATATAATGAATAACAGTTTTAAAAGAAGAAAAGTAAAAGGTAAAGTACCCACAACTATTCTTTTGGCTAATTCTTCTCGATCCTTCATTTTATTATAATTCTGAACTAATTGATTGATTCTTGGGTTTAATCTACATTGAGTTGACCCACTAACAGTCTGTAACGCCCCGAAAAATAGGTCCTGGAGTGTCACACGATGCTTGAGGCTATGAGTAGCCCCAAGCTAACCCTTTGAGCCATTTTCATTTAGTTCAACACAAATCAATGGGGTTTCCATAAATAACCCTCAAATATCAATAGAGTAATCATCATCCAAGAATAAAAGAATTTCAAAAAGATAACAAAATATGACTTATTAGTCAACTCCCAACATCTATACTAGTCTGACAAGCCTCTAAGAGAATCAATAAAACTAGCGAGCCATTGAGACATGCCCCAACTGACTCATACTCAGTTATCAAATGTAAACAATTCCGTGAAACCAATATCAGACATCACGTCCTCGAAACATGAGGACTCACCACAACAGAGGATGTAGAACAGCGTGCCCAAAGAATCACTGTCGAACCTAGATCTGAGCATCTGAACCTATATTCCCAGAAAATGCAGCCTACATCCGAAGATGTGGGTCAGTACCATGGAAAGGAATCGAGTATATGGGGGTGTATGCAGTTGTATAAACATCATCATCATAAATATTTATAAAAAATATGCAGGATGTATGAAAGACTCACGTAGCCCGAAAAAAATCATCATAATCATGAGAGAATGAAATAAGTACAATAACACATGTGAGTCATCATATAATTTGTCAATCACTTTCGGTTCATCAAGAATATCATTTCTCATAATGTAAATATCATTTAAATCTTCAAAAGAATAACTTTCACAATTCCACTTTCAAATCACTTCACCATTCACCATAGACACAAGGAAATACACACACGCTGGGCCTATAACCGACATAAACCATGTGAGCTACATGGAGTCCAACGTACAACCCACGTTGGGGAGGCCATCCTATCCCTTCCATCGGAGTAGGACTATCGATATAAAATCTACACAAACTAGTGATCACTATATAAATCAGCCTCAGGTTCACTCCTATGGGGGCACGTAGTTCTAGGGAAGTAAGTTCGCTTTATACCTCCCACTCAGTGCATTAGATTCTCCCAGACTTAGCTTAGATCATTTCAAAGACAATCCACCACAAAATAATTTTAGTAATATATAAATATACATTGGGAGCCATCATGCTTCCCATCTATCAAAATCAACCACGTTGTGGATTTCTTTCACACTTGAGTTCAAAACAACTCCATTAAGACTAAAAGGTCAAATCATTCAAAATATCTCAAATATTCAACATCAACATGCTTATAACACACACTTTCTCAAAAAAATACAATTTCCAATGGGGATTCACGACCCAATTATCAAAATCATGATAAATATCATTCAAGATTCATGCTTTATATCTCCACACATGTAAATTCATCTTTCAAAATCATAAACATCAAGATTTTATAATAATCATCATAAGATATGGGTTCATGCTTCAAATTCATAAAAATCAAATAAAAATCATGCCTTTGTAAAAAAATTACTTTTGGGCACAAGAACAAATGAGAGTTCTTGTTGAAAAATCCCACATACCTTAAATTATGAACTTTAGATCGATACTCATTTTTGAGATGTTAATCGTGCCTTTGAATGATGGTTCTTGGAGTTCTTGAACTAGGAACTTGAAATCTTGAATAAATTTGCAGAATTAATGGTGAACTTTGAAGGTTCTTGAAGTTGGATGTAGGAGTTTAGGGTTTTCTTTTTGAGGGAATTTGATGAAATATAACATATAATACTTCTAATACGCTTTAATATAGGGTTGGGATGGATTTTGGGTGGGGGGGATGACCAAAACGCCCCTAAAAATAAAATAATTCTCGAATCTGTCCTTTGGTGGACTGTTTTGATAGTCTGAAGTAGATCAACCATAACGTTTTACTTCGATATCCAAATTGGATGAAACCAATTCCATTCGAAAGACGACTCTCATTCTTTCTATTGATATATAGTATCTCACCCAGATCATTGTGTACGAGGAGTTATGATCGTTTGAAATTGACCCCAAAATTCAGTTTTGATAGGCTGAAGTAGATCGACCATAACTTTTTACTTCGATAGACAAATTGGATGAAACCAATTTCATTGGAAAGAGGACTCACAGAGCTTTCCGTTGATATATAGTAGATCACCCAGATCATTATGTAGAAGGATTTATGATCATTTAAATTTGGAGCAAAAATATACCAGACCTCAATACTTTTTCCTGCACGTTTTACTATTTACTACTATTCATTGTTCGATCGGAATGTTCATAACTCGTCGCTCGGGTGTCCATTTTGGATGATCCACATATTGTTGGAAAGCTTATTTGATACTCTACGCAATGGTGGGTCATAATCTAAGACATTTTGCATGGAAAATTTATAATTCATTCTAGAAGTTAGAACCCAACACGTTTACGCACAAAATTTCAACGAAAATTTCCTGGGGCATTACATCATCCCCCGCTTGGAAACAATCATCCTCGAATGATGCTAGACATGCCAAGATTAGATAGGGAATAAAGCATACATCTGAAACCATTCATTAGACTCATCACCACATCGTTTCTCATTCCGAATGCAACATAGAATGCATAAATTCAAGAAACTATAGCTGAACACATAATAAATGACAGCTGAACTGCTGCAACTTTTATCAAAAGTGCATGATTTAGGAATGAATGGTACCTTCGTCTTGATCGGAGTTCGCGGAGAATAGGTGCGGGTACTTGGATCGCATATCCGCCTCAGCTTCCCAAGTTGCACCCTCAACAGATTGGTTTCGCCACAACACCTTGACCAAGGGAACTTCTTTGTTTCTTAGTCTTCGGACATTGAAATCAAGAATCTCAACAGGAATCTCATCAAAATAAAGATTTTCTTGAATGTCAGCACTCACAAAGGAATCCACTAGCACATCATCGCTAATATGCTTTCTAAGCATGGAGACATGGAATATTGGATGAACAAAGGATAACTCGGAAGAAAAATCGACCTCATAAGCTACCTTACCAACACGGCTAAGAATTTTGTAAGGACCAACAAAACGGGGACTAAGCTTCCCCTTCTTTTCGAATCTCTTCACCCCCCTTATGGGTGAAATTTTTAGATACACTAGGTCACCAACTTCAAACTCAAGGTCTCTCCTTCTATCATCCGTATTTGACTTCTGACGACTCTGCGTAGTTTTCAACCTTTCCCTAATCAACTTAACTTTTTCAATAGCCTCAAATACCAAATTAGGACCACTCAGAGCCGCTTCACCCACCTCGAACCAACCTATGGGTGATCTACACTTCCTCCCATATAAGGCTTCAAATGGAGCCATGCCAATACTAGAGCGGAAGCTGTTATTGTAAGCAAACTCTATCAACGGTAAGTGATCATCCCAACTTCCCTTAAAGTCAAGTGCACAAGCTCAACATATCCTCTAAGGTCTAGATGGTCCGCTCATCTTGACCATCGGTCTATGAATGAAAAGAAGAACTCAAAAGCACTTTGCTACCAAGACCATTCTAAAAAGCTTTCCAAAATTGCGAAGTGAACTGAGTACCCCTATCCGAAATGATAGACAAGGGAACTCCATGCAGTCTGACTAGCTCTCAGATATACAATCTAGCATAATCCTCAGCAGTATATGAAGTATGAACAGGCAAGAAATAAGCAGACTTAGTCAACTTATCAACCATAACCCAAATGGAATCATGATGGCATCGGGAAGGAGGTAAACCAATTATGAAGTCCATATTTATCTCTTCCCACTTCCAGGTGGAGTACTAAACTCTTGCATCATACCACCAGGACTTTGGTGTTCAACCTTAACCTGTTAGCATGTTGCACACTTAGCTACAAACACTGCTATATCTTTCTTCATGCCACTCCACTAATATATTTCCTGTAACTCTCGGTACATCTTGGTGGCACCAGGCTGAATAGAATATCGCGCCCCATGTGCTTTAGCCATAATCCTCTATCTCATATCATCAACATTCAGGACACACAATCTACCCTGAAATCTCAACACACCATCTCCTCCTTGACCAAAATAGCATCTAAGTATTGTTTTTCCTTCACTTCCGAAACCAAGGAGGATTCAGAACTACTTTGAACCCCTATACTACCTTCAGCAGAGTCAAACAACCTAACCCCCAATCTATCCAAATGATGTACATTATGAGCAAACTCTTTCTTACCTTCTACCACATGCGAAACGCTACCCATGGATACTCTACTTACGGCATCTGCCACAATATTGGCCTTGCCCGGATGGTAAAACATACTCATATCATATTTCTTTAACAATTCTAATCATCGTCTCTACCTAAGATTCAATTCTCTCTGGGTAAACACATACTGCAGACTCTTATGATCAGTGAAAACATCAACATGGACACCATACAAATAGTGTCTCCAGATTTTCAAAGCAAACACAACAGCAGCCAACTCAAGGTCATGGGTGGGGTAATTTTTTTCTCATGGGGTTTCAACTATCTAAAAGCATAAGCTATCACCTTACCCTTCTGTATAAATACGCAACCCAACCCAACCCTCGAAGCATCATAGTACACCACAAAACCATCAACACCATCAGGCAAAGTAAAAATAAGGGCTGAAGTGAGTCGTGTCTTCAACTCCTGAAAACTCTTCTCACAAGATTCGAACCATAAGAACTTTACTTTCTTTTGGGTCAACCGAGTCATAGGAGATGCTATAGAGGATAAAACCTCAACAAAACGGCAGTAATATCCAGCTAAACCTAAGAAACTTCGGATATCAGTCAGTGAAATATGTCTAGGCCAATTTCTAACAGCTTTGGTCTTTTGGGAATCAACTTTAATACCCTCGGAAGAAATGATATAACCTAGAAAAGCAACTAACCTTATCCAAAACTCACACTTACTGGACTTGGCAAATAACTTGTGATCTCTAAGGGTTTGCAAGATAGTTCGGAGACGATCAAAATGTTCATCCTCACTACGGGAGTACACCAGTATATCATTGATGAACACTATGACAAACATATCCAGATATGGTCTGAACACTAGATTCATGGGGTCCATGAAAGCTGCTGGGGTATTAGTTAACCCAAAAGACATAACAAGAAACTCAAATTGGCCATAACGAGTTTGAAAAGTGGTTTTTGGGATGTGACACTCCCTAACTTTGAGTTGATGATAGCCGGAATGAAGGTCTATCTTTGAGAAATAACTTGCACCTTGCAATTGGTCAAACAAATCATCTATTCTCAAAAGGGGGTACTTATTTTTTATGCTGACTTTATTTAGTTGGTGGTAATCAATGCACATATGCGAAGATCCATCTTTCTTTCTCACAAACAACACAGGATCACCCCAAGGAGAAACACTAGGCCTTATGAAACCCTTATCTAGTAGAGCTTTGAGTTGCTCTTTCAACTCCTTAAGTTCTGCAGGGGCCATACGGTAAGGAGGAATAGAAATGAGCTGAGTATCGAGAAGAAGATCAATCCCAAACTTTATCTCTCTATCAGGAGGTATCCCTAGGAGATCATTCAAAAAGACATTAGAAAACTTATTGACGACATTAACAGACTGGAGAGTTGGAGTCTCAGACTTAGTGTCTTTGAATCTAACCAAATGGTAAATACACCCCTTCGAAATAAGCTTTCTAGCTTTGAGGTAAGAGATAAAATGGCTCTTGGGTGACACAGAATTCCCAGACCACTCAAACATGGATGCACCCAAAAATTAAAACTTGACCACTCAGGTCCGACAATCAATACAGGCATAAGAAGAATACAGCAAGTCTATACCCAGAATCACATCAAAATCTACCATGTCTAACTCAATCAGATCAGCCAACTCTTTATAAGAACAGTAACAAGACACTTTTTATACACTTCCTGGGCAACAATCGAATCACCCACTGGGGTAGAAACTGGGATAGGCTCAAAAATAATCTCAGGACTCATTTTAAAATTCACAGCAATCAAAGGTGTAACATATGAGAAACTGGATCCAGGATCCAACAAAGCATAAACACCAAACTGAAATATACGAAGCATACCAGTAATGACATCGGGAGAGTCCTCCTGTTCTTGGTGGGATGGTAAAACATAGAATCTATTCTGGCGCTGCCCGCCAGTATTGCTAGAAGAGGCGCCCTGAGCTGGGGCTGGGCGAGTCGCTGGAATTGGAGCACTAATAATTTAAGTCTGGGTCAGAGGGCAATAGTCACGATGACCTTGTCCTTTCTGTGGAAAATCTCTAACTTTGTGACCCATGTCACCATACCGGCAACAACCTTTCTTCTCACCCCAACACTCACCCGAATGAGCCCTACTACACTTAGGACACAGGGGATGATTTGGCTTACTGCCAGCACTGTACTGGGACCTGGTTGCATATGACCTATTACCTTACTCCTACCTACCTCTAGGAATGGGGGCACTAGCAGATGATGGTGCTGGCATAGACAAACGATCCTGATACTGAGGGCGACTCTTTCCCTGTGATCTAGTCTGACCTTGTCCGTGCTACTCGGACCTAGCTCTTTTATTCCCTCTCATTCTAACTCTCTCCTTAATATTGTCTACCTCAATCTGTTATGCATGAGTCATCAGCCTAAAAAGATTTATCTCACTATTCAGCATAGCAGACATACACTCCTTAACCATATAACTAGACACTCTAGTCACAAACTTACTCATACTAGCCCGATTATCAGCCACTAAGTCAGGAGCATACTTGGCCAACTGATTGAACTTTAGAAAGTACTCCCTAATAGTCATACAACCTTGTTGCAGGTTCATAAACTCTTCCACCTTTGCCTCCCACATCTCCAAAGGGAAAAACTTATCTAGGAATGCATCCTGGAACTCTTGCCAAGTTGTAGGGACAGCTCTTTTACCTCAACCTTTTCTTTAAGAAACAACCCAGTCATAAGCAAGGTCTTTCAACCTATACGCAGCCAACTCCACACTATGTTCCTCAGATACATGCATCACCAGAGTAATCTTCCATACCACCTCTAAAATAAATCGTGGATCCTCATCAGACTTGGACCCATAGAATTCTGGAGGATTCATCCGCATAAAGTCACGGATCCTAGTAGTAGCTGAATCATCTCCCTACTACTGTGGAGCTGGGGCTGGGTTGTCCTGAATATTTGCAGTAACAGCTTGGGCCAGCGCCTGAAAGGCTATTCAAAATTCAGCATGAGACACGTTTTCATTCAATGGGTCAGTGGGTTGAGGTTATTGACCATCATTATTTCTTCTCGCTCGATGTGGAGACATATTTCTAAAAGAGGAGAGCACAAATCAATAGTAGAGAGAGATACTTTAAGCACGATAGACTTCTAAAAGAAAGAATCATACTTTTTCCTAAAACATCTTGTAGCCTCTTGCTCAAAGATGTGGCGCGCTACACACCAATGATCAAAACTCTACTTAACGCGGCTTATCAAACTCCCTAGGACACCTTAAAACCATAGGCTCTGATACCAAGTTTGTAACTCCCCCAAAAACGTATCCCAGAGCATCACTTGGTGCTTGAGGCTACGAGTAGCCCTAAGCTAACCCTTTGAGCCATTTTCATTCAGTTCAACACAAATTAATGAGGTTTCCATAAATAACCCTTAAATATCAACAGAGTAATCATCATCCAAGAATAAAAGAATTTCAGAAAGATAACAAAATACTACTTATTAGTCAACTCCTAACATCTATACTAGTCTGACAAGCCTCTAAGAAAATCAATAAAACCAGGGAGACATGGAGACATGCCTCAACTGACTTATACTCAGTTATCAAATGTAAACAATACCGTGAAACCAACATCAGACATCACGTCCTCGAAACATGAGGACTCACCACAACAGAGGATGTAGAACAGCATGCCCAAAGAATCACTGTAGAACCTAGAACTGAGCATCTGAACCTACATTCCCAGAAAATGCAGCCCACATCCAAAGATGTGGGTTAGTACCATGGAAAGGAATCGAGTATATGGGGGTGTATGCAGTTGTATAAACATCATCATCATAAATATTTATAAGAAATATGCAGGATGTATGAAAGACTCACATAGCCCGAAGAAAATCATCATAATCATAAGAGGATGAAATAAGTACAATTATACATGTGAGTCATCTTATAATTTATCAACCACTTTCGGTTCATCAAGAATATCAATTCTCATAATGTAAATATCATTTAAATCTTTTGAAAGAATAACTTTCACAATTCCACTTTCAAATCACTTCACCATTTACCATAGACAAAAGGAAACACACACACACTGGGAGATCCTATAACCGACATAAACCATGTGAGCTACATGGAGTCCAACACATGATCCACGTTGGGGAGAGCCATCCTATCTTTGCCATCGTAGTAGGACTATCGATATGAAATCTATACAAACTAGCGATCACTATATAAATTAGCCTCAGGCTCACTCCTATGGGGGCACGTAGTTCTAGGGAAGTAAGGTCGCTTTATACCTCCTACTAGGTACTAAAGATTTCTCCCGAACTTAGCTCAGATCATTTCAAAGACAATCCATCACAAAATAATTTTAGTAATATATAAGTATACATCGGGATCCATCATGCTTCCCATCTATCAAAATCAACCACGTTGTGGATTTCTTTCAAACTCGAGTTCAAAACAACTCCATTAAGACCAAAAGGTTAAATCATTCAAAATATCTCAAATATTCAACATCAATGTGCTTATAACACATACTTTCTAAAAAAAACACAACTTCCAATGGAGATTCACGACCCTAATATCAAAATCATGATAAATATCATTCAATATTCATGCTTTATATCTCCACACATGTAAATTCATCTTTTAAAATCATAAACATCAAGATTTCATAATAATCATTATAAGATATGGTTTCATGCTTCAAATTCATAAAAATTAAATAAAAATCATGCCTTTGTAAAGAAAATTACTTTTGGGCACAAGAACGAAAGAGAGTTCCTGTTGAAAAACCCCACATACCTTAAATGATGAACTTTAGATAGAGACTCATTTTTGAGATATTAATCGTGCCTTTGAATGATGGTTATTGGAGTTCTTGAACTAGGAACTTGGAATCTTGAATAAATTTACAGAATTAATGGTGAACTTTGGAGGTTCTTGAAGTTGGATATAGGAGCTTAGGGTTTTCTTTTTGAGGAAATTTGATGAAATATAACATATAATGATTATAATAGGCTTTAATATAGGGTTTTGATGGATTTTGGGTGAGGGGGAATGACCAAAACTCCCCTAAAAATAAAATAATTCTTGAATCTGTCCTTTGGTGGACTATTTTGATAGTCTAAAGTAGATCAACCATAATGTTTTACTATAATTCCAAATTGGATGAAACTAATTTCATTAGAAAGAGGAATCTCATATCTTTCCGTTGATATATAGTATCTTACCTAGATCATTGTGTACGAGGAGTTATGATTGTTTGAAGTTGACCCAAAAATTCCCTTTTTATAGGCTGAAGTAGATCGACCATAACTTTTTGCTTCGATAGACAAATTGGATGAAACCAATTTCATTGGAAAGAGAACTCGCAGAGATTTCCGATGATATATAGTAGACCACACATATCATTATGTACAAGAAGTTCTGATCATTTAAAGTTGGAGCAAAAATACACCAAGCCTCAGCACTTTTTCCTGCATGTTTTACTGTTCACTGCTATTCACGGTTCGATTAGAATGTTCATAACTCATCGCCTGGGTTTCCATTTTTTATGATCCACTTATAGTTGGAAATATTATTCGATACTCTACGCAACGGTGGGTCATAATCTAAGACATTCTGCATGGAAAATTTATAATTTATTCTAGAAGATAGAACCCAACACGTTTACGCAAAAAATTTCAATGAAAAATTTCCTGGGGTATTACACAGTGCCACCATCTTTTGCTACTACTAGCTCTATTGGGTTTGTTTTTTCATTTTCCAAATATCTCATCAACACATCTGTACACCCTTTATTACCCACGATCTTATGCTCATATACCATTTGACAAATATTGCATTGGACATCAGTAGTTTCTTCTATTTCCATAGTAAATATATCACCCAATACTATTTTTTCTATGATATCTTATAGGGGATGGAGGGAAGATTAATCGATTCAGATCTAACATTAGCATTACCGACTTTGGGTATCACCAATAGAATTATCATCCATATTTAAATTAACTGCATCTACTTCAATCTCTTCTTATATACCCTAATTTTCTTGAGCTTCTAAATAATTCATATTGTCAGCACCTACACATATGTCATTATCTAAGGGTTTTCTAATTTGTACCGGAGACACTCAGGTATATCTAGTAGTTGAACTACCTCTACTAAAACCAATGTAAGTTTAATTTTTCCATCATTATCACTTCTGGGATAAAAAATTCTAAAACTTTTATCAACTTTTATTAATTTATACATATTACAAACTAAACTAACAAATATTCAAACACAAAAATAATAAAAATAAAAATCCAATAAATGATACACTAATTAAAAATTAAAAGTAAGAGATGGAACTACAATAACAAATTTTTAAAGTATCTAAAAGTTGAGACTTTAAAAAACTTCCACTTGATATTTGTAATTGCAAAATTTAAAAATAAAATTGAGAACTTTAAAAGATAATTAGAATCTTTGAGAAAGATTGAGAGAATGATATTGTGAGTTGTGTGAAAATAGTTTTTGAAATAGGGTAATTATACAAAAAATTGTGGAATAATTTTTAGGGCTTTCTGGCTAATTGGCCATTAGGCTGCTAATGGTTATAATGTCGTTGGGCCAACGGTTCGATTGAATTGACTGACTAATGGTCCAATTTTTTTAAATAATATAATTTTATTAAACTGGATCGTGTAACAGGTGGGCCTAGTTTGACTTCTCAACTAGGTCGATCCACCGAGCTACTTAGGCCAAATAACCCAGCCTAAGACCGTGGCCCGAGAGATTGATCCGTGTATCGGTGCTAGGGAAGACCAGTCCAATCTTCTTATTGGGCCTAACTATGTCGGACCATCCCACATGATAGGTTTAGCCCTACCAGACAATGTTTGACTCACATTTATTATTTTGTCATTTGTTGTAAATAAAGCAGTACATTATCGTTTAACATTTATTATAACTTATAAAACTTTTGACAGTAATGTATCGATTTCTCTGAAAAATTTTGGTTTGGTCACAACAATCTTTAGACAGCCATTGACTAAATAACTATCATGGAATGGAACAAACAACCAAAAATAATAGACCAACAACGTGTCAAATAAATCTCTTTTTTGTATTGTGTGTATGAGGCTATTCTTTCTATGTTCCAATATACGTATAACTTTTAGATTTTTGAGAATCAAATATCTTAATTTTAATGATGAATTTTGACATATAATCATTAAAAATTTTAACCCAAAAATAAATGTTTACGGTGATCTCCCAAAGATGGAAGAAGAAATTTGTATCTATTTCTATACCATTAAATGCTTTTTGGAAATTTTTCATTTATCAAGTACCGGAAGAAAAAGTAATTCTTAAACAAATCAGAACACATATTGCTTTTCTCTAGAATTACTTTTTCTAAAAAGTTATTTTAATAAAAACACTTCATAAGATATGTAGTTTCTGATAGCATGACCACAAAAATGATATTTTGGTGGGAAAAATATTTTCTGTGAAAGAGGAGTGTATAAAAAGGATTATTGTGTATAAAATCATAGATAATAATCTAATGACCCTTCAAGTCATTTTCCATATTTATGCTTATCTTCACCGTTTAAGATTTTTCATAGCTGCTTCAAGTCATTTATGACTTGCAGGGACAGACAGTTTGGTTGTCAGACAATTCATTTAGTTTTAGAGCCAATTCTTTATTTAGAAGTCTTTGCTGGTTCTATATGGCCACCGGGTAAAAACTTTAGTGAAAAAAATCTCGAATGCAAATTCTGACTGCTCCAACAAATTTATAATATTGATTTTAGTCTAGGTAGACTTTTTTTTTGGGTCCCAATAAACCTGAGATCATTTTATATTATTGGTTGAAAAGTTTAAAATTGAAAAGAATGGATTTTGGACCCACATTTGGTCGAAACAATCTCGAATGGAAAATTCAAATTCACCATCACTTTGGAATGTTGATTTTAGGCTAGTAAGACCCTTGGTTCAAGTCCCAAGCCTTTTGGACTCCTTTCGACCTATTTAGCAGATTTTATGAAAAGTGATAAACTATAGGTGTGGGTGCCACTTTTTGCCTAAATGATTTTTGATGAAATTTTTAATGATTGTAATGATTTAAAATATGGTTTACACTCAAAATTCAATGTTAGATCATGCTATTTGGATCTCGAATGAGTTCTAAGGGTCAAAACCATGTTTTTTAGTTTGTTATCATCTGGTTGCGATCGCGACCAAGAGTGTACGATAATGAGAGCACGATCACAGCCCATAAGACCGTGATAGTGGAATATCTTTAGCTGTATGTGCTATATAATACACCCAAGATGCATTGTTATCATTTTTATGATCATTATTATGGCTATCTTAAAACAGATTAATTATTAATCCGATATTGAGATTTGAGGTATGTCTTCGGCCTCTCCTATCTTATGATTGCATTAATATGCATGATTATTTCATGTCTAGCCATAGTAGTCGAGCGATAGGCATCACCAAGGTTATGATAATTCTCAGGCTTAGGTTTTCCAGTCTCAGGCGAGTCGAGGTTATTCTATTTCTTCATGCCCTACTTGTCGATTATGCGGTTATACTCATCGGGGATTCTATGAGGAAGGTAAATATAAGGGCTTTAATTATAGTTAGGTAGGCCATCAGGTCAGGGATTTTCTTGTCAACAAGGTTGCTTTGGGGGCAAATAAGATTATGGTGGTTTTATCTTCTGCCCCTACTCCTGATTGTGTGACATCTACTTCTGTTAGTGCTCCTGGTTCTAGTATTTGATTGAATAGTTGGTAAGCTTTTGTGCCCCTACAAGAATCCGAGGCATCACCTGATGTTGTTATTGGTGTTACAACTCTTTTCTCATGATTTATATTGTTTGCTTAATCTGGGCTCCATTATTTCTTGTATGACTCCTTATATAGTTGTGTCTTTTGATTTTGATCCAAATTTTGTTTCAAATACTATTTTTGTTTCTACCCTGGTAGGAGACTTGGTCATTATTGAATGGGTCTACAGGGTGTATGTGGTATTTATTGGTGATAGGCAAACCTTGGTAGATTTGTTTTAGTTTGGAATAGTGGATTTTGATGTGATTTTTGGTATGGACTGGTTGTATTCTTCTTATGCATCATTACACTGTCAGACATGTAAAGTCATCTTTAGGTTTCCTGGTGAGCCAGAAATAGAATAAGAGGGTTTTCTTTAGCTCTTAGGGGAAGATTTATTTCTTATCTTAGATCTCAAAGGTTAATCACTAAAGGGTGTCTTTATCACTTGGTCTAGGTTAAAGATTCTATCTTGGAATGTCCTTCTTTACAGTTAGTTATGGTAGTTAATAAGTTTCCATAGGTCTTTTTGAATGATCTTCCTAGTATTCCTCTAGATAGAGAGATAAATTTTGGTATTGATTTGCTTCTGGACAGTTGTCCAATATCTATTCCTCCATATAGAATAGCTCAGTTTGAGTTAACGGAACTCAAGAAGCAAATTAAGAATTTTCTGGATAAGGGGTTTATTTTTATAGTATTTCTCAGTGGGGTGCATCGGTGTTGTTTATGAGCAACAAGGACGGTTCTCTTTGAATTTGCATTGATTATCGGTAGTTGAACAGGGTAACAGTTAAGAACAAGTATCTTTTCCCAAGGATAAATAATCAGTTTGATCAGTTATCCGGTGAAAAATTCTTTTCCAAGATTGATCTTCGGTCTAGGTACCATCAACTTAAGATTAGAAAGGTGGATATCCCTAAGTTAGCTTTTTATACTCGGTATGGGCATTTTGAGTTCTTGGTGATGTCATTTTGGTTGACTAATGCTCTAAAAGCATTTAAGGATTTGATGAACTGGGTGTTAATACTGTATTTAGATGTCTTTGTCATTGTGTTTATTTATGATATTCTAGTGTATTTGCGGAGTGAGATGGATTATGCTAGTCACCTTCTTGTGTTGTTCCAGACCTTAAAGGAACAACAGTTGTTTGCCAAGTTCTCTAAGTGTGAGTTTTGGTTAAATGCCATGACTTTCTTGGGTCTCATTATTTTAGTTAGGGGATAATGGTTGATCTTTAATAGGTTGCTGCGGTGAAGGGGTGGCCTAGATCTACGACTCCATTTGATGTTTGAAGCTTCTTAGGTTTAGCCAAGTATTATAAGAAGTTTATGAAAAGCTTATGGTCGATAGTTGCTACTTATATTAAGTTAGCTCAGAAAAGGTTAAGTTTTTTTGGTTGGATGTTTTTAGGGGAGTTTTGAGAAGTTGAAGGAAAGGTTTATTTTGGCTTTGATTTTGACTTTGTCGAAAGGCAATGATGGGTTTGTAGTTTATTGTGATGTTTCTCAGGTAGGGCTTGGTTGTCTTTTAATGCAGCATGGGATGGTGATTGTCGATGTTTCCATACAGTTAAAAGTACGTGAAAGGAATTATCCTACTTATGATTTAGAGTTGTTGGCGATTGTGTTTGCTTTCAAAATATGGCGGCATTACTTCTATGGTGTTCACGTGTATATCTTTTCGGATCATAAGAGTCTTTAGTACATATTCACTCAGAAAGAGCTTAATCTCAGACAGAGTAGATGCCTTGAGATTCTTAAAGATTATGATATGTGTCTTTACTACAACCTAGGTAAGACTAACATAGTTTTTCATTCTCTTAGCAAGTTGTCTATGGGCCATTTAGCTCATGTAAAGGAAGGAAAGCGGGAATTAGTGAAGGATATTCACCGTTTGGCTGATCTTGGAGTTTGGCTCTTAGATTCTAAGAATGGTGGTATGATGGTGCAAAAAGTGGTTCAATCATCTCTTGGTGCAGAAACTAATGAGAAATAAGTATTGGATTCAGTCTGGATAAAAATCAAGAGTGATGTTGGTTGGCAAAAGGTGGTGATGTTTGAGATTAGTGATGATGGTGCTTTACAGTACTAAGGGAGGCTGTATGTTTTGAATGTCGACAGGTTACGACAAAGGGTTTTAGCTGAGGCCTATGAGTCACGCTATGTAGTCTATCTTCGCTAAACAAAGATATATCCTAATTTTAAGGAGATTTATTGGTTGAATGGTACGAAGAGAGACGTGGTTGATTTCTTGCCAAGTACATAGTGTGTCAATAGGTTAAGGTTGAGCATATCAGGCCTAGTAGGTTGCACAAAGAAATAAAGTTGCCTGAATGGAAATGGGAGATAATCAATATGAATTTCGTTATCAATCTTCCTCTGTCTAGAAACTAATTTGATTTGATTTGGGTCATCATGTATAGGATGACTAACTCTACTTACTTTTTGCCAGTGAGGTCTATCTTTTTGGTTGAAGATTATGTGAAGTTATATCTTTAAGAGATTGTGTAGTTACATGGGGTACTTGTCTCAATTATTTCTGATTTTGGTACACACTACATCTTATTTTTTGAGGTCTTTCCAGAAAAGATTAGAGACTAAGGTTAGTCTGGGTATGGCTTTTCATCCACAGTTGGATGGGCAAGCAGAGAGAATGATTCAAACATTGAAGGACATGCTTCGGGCATGCGTAATTAATTATGGTGGCAGTTGGGTTGAGAATCTACCATTGGTAGAGTTTGATTACAATATTATCTATCATTCTAGAATTGGTAAGACTCCTTTCGAGATGTTATTTTCCAGGAGGTGTAAATTTCTTATTGGATAGTTTAAGCTTCGTGTGGTTGAATGTTTGGTCCCGATTTGGTCTATCAAGCTATTGAGATAGTGAAGATGATCTGGGATAGGATTAAAAGTCTTATACGGATATTAGACGTAGAGATTTGGAGCTTGAATTTGGGGATAAAGTATTCCTAAAGGTATCTCCCACAAAGAGATTAGTGCTGTTTGGCAAGAAAGGGAAGCTTAGTCCTCAATTTATTTGGTCCTTATGTGATTTTGTGGAGAGTTGGTAGTGTTGCGTATGAGCTGGATTTGCCATCTAGTTTGGGTTTGGTTCATCCAGTCTTTCATGTTTCCATGTTGAAAAAGTGTATTGGTAATCCCTTTTTGGTCGTTCCTTTGGAAAGGTTGGATATTTCGAATTCTCTATCTTATGAAGTGGTTAATATTGAGATATTGGATTGGAAAGTTCATCAGTTACGGACCAAGGATATGGCTTCGGTTAAGGTTCTATGGCAGAACCATAAGGTAGAAGAAGCTACGTGGGAAGCAAAAGAGGACCTGAAGTCCATGTATCCGTTCTTGTTTTCTTCTTCTGTTATTCGTGCGGAGGTATGCGTTCTTGAACACATCTGTATTTTTTGAGTTTATTAAAAGAAATATTAATATCTTTCCCTCTTTGTTTTCAAATATTGTTAAAATGGCGTTTGATAATGCAAATGACTCTGTGTCAATGTTCCTAGAGAGGGAGAAAATTACATCCTGTGTTTTGGCCTTAGAAATTTTCCTTAAAACCCGTTCTTCGAACCTAATATGACTATAGGGTATGAGCCATATGATGGGGTACCAGTGGTATTGTCTTGTCGCAACTTGACAAGTGTTAGTTGGTGGGATAATTTTGATCATTTGAATGGTCATGACTTAGGGGTGCGAGTTGTATAGATTGATATGAGTCGTATTGGTGACTCATATGGAGGAAAGTGTTTAATCCTCCTGGTAATTCATTCGGCCAAGGATACAAATCATGGGTACGGATCGTAAGCTGAGGTTACGACTTGGTTGGATGAGTCGTATAATGGACATTGTCTGATCTAAAAGTTAAGACTTCAGTACGACTAGTGGAAACCAATCATAAGGAAGGGTACGACTCGTAAGAGGGTCAATCATATCTTTGTGATGGGTTTTTAAGGGACTTAAGTGGGGGTATTTTGGACATTTCCCTACTTACCCAAATTATGACCCACGACTTCTAATACATTTAGGAGGTTATTTACCCCATTATTCTATTAATTAACACTAAGAAAACTATTTCAAAACACGTAATAATTCTCTCAAGATATTTTGGGGCAAGAAAACTAGGGTTTAAACTTAGGGATTGCTTTGGGATTTTATTCCATCATCTTTCTCGGTTTAAGGTCATGTGTCTCTTCCCTTCTTCTTACTTCTACAAAGGCATGGATTTTAGAGATGTATTCATGGTTTCAATGTTCCATGGTTTATGGTTTTCAACTATTAATATTGGGGTTTTGTTTATAATGGCTTGGTTATGGTTTCCTATGGTTTAATTATTCTTTTATATGCATCAATGATAGTTTTGAACAATTGGATTATATGATAATGGTTTAATGGCCTTTGTAATTTGTTTTGGTTATATTATGCCCCAATGTTGTTTGATAAAATACTTAGAAGGATATGTTAATTGCATTCACTTTTTTAAATGGAATTCTTGATTTTTTCCCGCTTCTATATGACACTATAAATGGTTTAAATGGCTAGTAAAGGTTAAAGGATAATTGGTTATGATTATGGAGAACATGGTAGTCTCCCAAGAGGTTAATATGGTAGACCGAAAGGGCACTTGAGAGTCCCCTTAACCTGAATGGGTCGGCTGGGCCTGCCTTTTCAATCAATCTCCGGCCGCTCAGTGCCGCTATTGGTGCGAGTTGTAAGGAGTCTTGGTATGATTGGTATGATGATACCACTAATAATTCAACTTGGTAATAAATGGTAATTGAATTGTTTGGACATGGTTTTAATTTCAACATTAATCGAAGGGTGTGTAACTATGCTGTGGAAGGTGGAGGTTCCAGGGGGACCCAAACTGGAAACTCATATTTGCCGATATGAGAGGTCTTTGATAACCATGTGCGAGTGTCACATTTATTATTGGAGGGATGTACTATTCATCCCATGGTATATTTCCTAGCTATATGGATACGCGTACTGGGACTCTTTCAATAATGGGAGTTGAACCCATACGACCCATGGGTGTGGTTAAATGGCAAGGTTACAGAGCCCAGGTAAAGGTTTTAAATGCATGCTAAACACAAATTCCCTTTCCCATCACTTGTATATATGTAAGGTTGTATGCATCATAAATAGTTTTACTTGGATTATTTAAATGGAATTACTTTATTCTTATCCTGTGATACATGCTAGCGGTCATTCACTAACCTATCTACTGGCGATTGTATACTTACGCTATTTAAGAACCAGCTGTTTGACTCCTCCTACATAGTGACTAACTCAGGGATAACATTTGGATTAAAGTAGTGAGCTTCCATCATTCCAAAAGGCTCCATTTCATGATATGGACATTCTTAAACAATTTTCTTTTATTTTGGATATTTGTTTTGGCCATGGTTGGGGGCATGTCCCAGCAAGATATTTGTATTCTTTCGCATAGAGGCTTTGTGGTACTTTTGGAGGTTGTTATGGGCGGGATCGATATTGGTGTCAACCTTGGAATTAGAATATGCTGGTAGGTTAGCATCCTCAGACATGATTTCTCACTATCCCATTGTATTACATTTTAGGTTTGATTATCATATTATGTTTTGATATTCTCTTTGGTTTGGTAAGGTATGGATGGTTCGTTTGGTGCAGTTTGACTCTATTGGGTCGATCACGTTATCACCCTATCCTAGAGTCTTCTTGAGAACATTTACACAATCTTGTTATATGCTCGAAATTCAGCTCATCTAAGACTGTAAAAAGGTGGTTGGGTTGGGTTAAGGGGGTGGTCTCCGGTCCAAGTTGGACTTGGGATGTGCATTCCATATAGGCCCTAGTTTGGGTATTGACAAGTACTCCATGTCTGATGTGGTTCAATTACAAGTCATCTGCAAACCTAAATCATCTAACACACCACCTCTTATCGATCCTCTTCACATAATCACCATTGTTTTTTATCTTTAGTCAATACTGTTATTTCTCGATAGGCTATTACTTGTGTCAGGCTTTCCCATGAGGTGATGTCATTACGGGCTCATGCATGTTACACCAGACTAACTTATTAGAGTCTCTTTATAAGGTTGTTTAACCCAAAAATATTGTTTCTCCATTACTCATGTGCAACATCATTATCGTCGAGAGTTGGAAAAATTGATTCCCATGATGTTCCCCATGATATACTGAGATATATCTATATAGACAGGTCTTTTGATTATGATGTTAATCTCTTTTGAGAAGATTGGATGATGCAACTCTTGACAAGACTTAACTATTAGTTAATGATTCAGAGGTTGTG
This sequence comes from Capsicum annuum, assembly GCF_002878395.1. Lineage (NCBI taxonomy): Eukaryota > Viridiplantae > Streptophyta > Magnoliopsida > Solanales > Solanaceae > Capsicum > Capsicum annuum. Next base: position 166,629,475 of record NC_061113.1, read on the forward strand.
TTGTTAGCTTTTGACCTTTATATTTGTCATGTCAGTTGAATAGGCACCTCCTTATCCAATCACGTTGTTACTTCACCATTTTTATCCTTATATTAATTATAAGGGTATCCAAATTATTTCCCTCCTTATTTAGATTATCGCCAATCAATTGACAAAATGGTTAGCTCCTTATGCTTCGACTCTTATACACTATCGCACATAATATGGATGGTCATACACATGTCGCGCATCTGTTCTCCCATTTTAGAGGATCCTATCCTATAAATTTCATCCTTTACCACTTTCATTCTCCATACTTTTTCACTTTAAACGACCTTGGATTATACAAATTGCAAGTGACTCTATGTTCGAACCATATGTCTTTTGTATTACCTATAGTCTTTTCTCATTCTTGTCTTTGATCCCAATTATGTATCTATCAAGATACTTCTTGGATTATAGATGGGAGTAGGGTAATGACTATGGTAAAATCCTAAGGTGAGGGAGGTAAGTAATACTTCAGCTGGCTACCTTACGTTATAGCTTCAATGAGCATTTTCTTTGATGTTGATGCTTATGCATTAAAGTTAAGGTACATAGGCTATGCTAATCTCCATAGTTTGAGGGGCTATCATCAATCTTCTATGAGAGAAACTAAGGTACAATAAGAAACTCCTCTTATGTTGATGAGGATACATTATTATTATGGGGAGAGATGGAGGAGGAGGTTAACCTAGGTGTCCACTTCCTTTAACAACTATTCCACCTTATCAGGAGGCTTCTATATAGTTTCTATCACTGTCATGAGTGTTGGATAAATTTGTCTACCAAGAATTCTACATCCCTGATGTGTAACGGCTGGAAGATATAGAGGTGCCTCTAATACTATAATTTAAGGCACTCTTTTTTGCTTCTAAGGAAAGAACCGAGCTGAAGACCTTTCTCTATCTAATCATAGCGAAAAACAACTTTAATAAAATTCATTCCTGGTTGCCTAGCCTTCTAGACTTTGTTGTACTCTAGATTTGAATATCTCATATAATATACCTTCTTCCCATTATTGATGGAAATGATGATAATAATAATAATAACAATAATAAAATTATTTATCTTCTCAATTTTGCTCAATGCTGGTTTTAATGTTGATTGTCATTTTTTTAATGATCTTTTATCATGATGAATCATTTCTTTGGAATAAACTTTTATCGGGGTGAGACCGTCTTTAGGCTAAGTATATACTTAGAATCACTATATTGGTTCAATGCTTTTAATTTCAAATAATAATGTTATTTGACCTAACCCTTTTGATTCTCTTGCTCAGAGGATCCATCAACAAACTATTATTGAGAGGTGAGGCCTTTAAGATCCTTAGTAGAAACACACATTCACTTTGGCCTTCTAAGATAGTCCTGTCAGCGCTTTTGAGGGGGTGACTTGGATTTTGCTAATTACAAACCTTTAGGCGGTACTATAGAGTTTTCTCTACTCGAGGGTATGCTTTATTCTTTTCTCATTCCACATAGAGCCTCATTAAGGTTGGGGAAATTTGGGATAAGTCGATATCATTAAGATGACCATTCTTGTTTCATATATTTTTATCTAGATTTTTACTTGATATCTTTTATTTAGAGCCACACTTCGACCGACCCAAGTTTTTAATATTTTCCTGATCTCTTAATTCTTGGATCAACGAGAGGGGTACACAAGGGATTCCCTTTCCTCAAGATATGAACTATTAGACATCCTTGATGGGACAGTGCATGTGTACTGATTCTTGAGTATTGCCCTTTTGGGTTTAGTTCTATTTGATCAAGACAAACTTGTAGAAATCATACGTGCTCCTCTACCTTTCTTCCATCAGGGAAATGTTAGTCATAAAAATTACCTCGAGCATCAAATTCTTCCCAAATATTCTCTGACCTTAGTAAAGATAATATACAAGAAATTTGTTTATCTTTTATGGTGTTAAGTTATCTTAGATATTTTAATTTTTTTTTAGGTTTCCTAATTTTTTTTACCTTATCCTTATTTTTGTTCCTAGAGATCATCTTCAAATGATTTCTCTTAAATTGTTGATGGAGGTAAGGCAAAAATTATGGGTGAAGGTCAAGGAAAGAAATGATCATAAGGGGTATGATTATTCTCTTTCCCTCATCTTTCTGCTTTGGAAGTCTTGGATGTAGTAGTTGTTGGAGGTAGCATCAAAAGTGACATGCTTTGAGGGCCATGTATATGTGCTTTGTCAGTGTCTTTTTGAAAATATAGATTTTCTTTGGTACTCATGAGGCATTGACAAAGCAATCCATCAAACCAAAGTTCCTCAAATCTACTCAGTACCCACCATTTTTGAATAGAGGGACCATACCTAGTCCTTTGGCGTTAGAAGATTACCATTGAAATCTAGAGTTTCCACATTGTCAATAGGAGTGTTTTCCATCTATTGAGATTGATTTCTTCATAAGGGATCGTGATCTGAACCAAATATGAGTTCATTAATGAAAATCATTTGAGTGGCAACTTGATACACAAATAGAAAACAGAAATTATCCCCTAGGAGTAGGGGTTTATGTTTCTTTTGGTGCTTTTTTGTTATCCGCATATTTGGATGCATTGTTTGTAATTATTTTCTATTCTATAATAACTCTACACTTGACTTTAAAGAATAATTTGTATTGCACACATGTTTATCTTCAAAAATTTCATCAATATGCTTTTCGCAATGAATATTTCCCTCGAGGTGTCTCTTAAGGATTCACATCCTTTTTATGTGGTATGCATTTAATGTTGAGTTTATAGATGCTGAATCTGTATTTGATACTAAGGGTACTTGCTAACTATTATCAATTTAGCTAGCCTCACACATCTTTATAATAGGTCTTGGTTTTATTATCAAGCATTTGTACCTTATTAAACTAAATATATTGAGGAGGGAACCCTTTTATTTATCATGTTGATGTGTCTAAGTTTGAACATTTTCTAGTTAGTTTAACAAGTAGTGCGAAAGAAGCTATTGTTTCTCATTTTAGTTGTAATCAAATTTCATAGAATAGACTTTGAGTCTCAATATAATTTTTCATGAATGAAACTTTAATAGTTTATCTTGCTTGAGATTTATTGCCCCTATTACATAAGGGTTACAAGTTTTGACACTATCGGATAATCCTTCCGTGTCAATTTTGTGGTAAGCTTTTGAGCAAGGCTGTCTGTCGGCCCCATTTTCTTGCAAAATCTATCCCTGAATCTTAGTATGAGGTTTTCAAAACTTTATCTATATGTTGTGACCCATTATGTGGGATTGAAGTCTTAGCCTGCTTTCCCTTTCGTAAGATTACCTTTGGGGTCTCTTCCTTGTGGCTCGAGAAGAGCTAAGATTTCAACCTCAGAGGCCTTGGCCGTTTGTGTCCAATCTTATTAGACTGAGTAATCTTATCTTAGAAATTGAGGCATGGATAAAATTAAAGGCAAAGACATAAGCTAACTCCTATTGTATTTATTCGGTTGTTACAAACTTTGTCTTTACAATAATAGGGCAAACAAAACATTTTTCCTAATTTTCCTGAAGCTAAAACTTTGATGTACCTAAATTACACCTCTAGGAAAATCATAAAGAGCTCATTAATCAAATATAGAACCCATCTAGATTGGGGTTGATCCCATGAGGAATAGGTCAAAATATCAATCAGGATGTATGTCGAGGCAATTAATAACAAATGCCAGTATAAGAGGGGACTTTTGTAAATAAAGAATACAATGGTAACAATTTTTGATTTGTTAGATTTGTAATCAATACGAGAGGTACTAGGAATGTGTTCTCCACTAACTTCATAACTCCATAGGTTCTTCTACTTTGTGATCTCTTGTTGTATTTTGAAAACAAAATCAATAGGTAATGTATGATCTAACTGACTATGTTACACCCCTGGTAGATGACTATCCCCAAGCATAAAAGTTCATGTATCATGTGTTTTGCATTACTAACTCCTATCTATGATCCCAATTTAGTGTATACCATTTATCGATTCAATCCTAATTAAATGAAGGTTGGTAGCTCCAAGTCTTGTTGTTGATTCTCTCTTTCCACCTAATTACCCTTTCTAAATTCGAGCGTAGAGATAAGGCAAGCCTAATGTTGTACACCTTTATAAACGAATCAATCCAAAGAAAATTAACAATACATTCCTAAACACTGGCGTGAGAATCACCTCGTACTACAAACACAACTTTGTTAATCCATCAAGATTTCCACAACCCTATTTTTGGTATTTAGCTACTCATAATTGCAAGAACAAAATAAGAATTCTATTAGAAAACATAATTATGAATAAACAATAATAAGGTGAAAAAGTCAAAAATCTCACTTTGAATTAAAATTCTAAAAATCAATGTATCTAGGTCTAAGACAAAGAATATGCATTAGAACCTTACAATAAAGTAAAAACACCCAAGCTAGTATAAAAGACCCAATAAGAGTATTTATAGACAAAATAAAATCTATCCTAAATAGAACATGATTTGCTAAGTCGATCGCTTCAGACAAAAGAAAGGTATGATCGTGTCATGACCCAAAAACCAAGGTTCATGATGGCACTTGTTACAACAAACCTTGACAATTATGTTTATCACCCAAACTGATATGAAAAAGGAAAACAACAACCAAACCTAAGGTAAGTCTTCTAGAATGAATACAAATAACACATATACAATAATAGTGGAAAATGCATAACAATAATACCATAAATCTTTCAAAAATCTGGTGTTATGGTGTATGAACCAACTAAATACATCTCTAAGTCAAAATATACAATTGATAGTCAAAGAGAAAATAATTTGCCTCCGAATACATAAACAAGACATAAACTAAATAAGAAGAGGTAGTAGATCAACTCTGAAAGTATAAACCAAACGCTACCTCGAAATACTCCAATCACCACCCCAAATCTGCTATCTTATGATGTATGCATACCTGGATCTACACTGAAATGCACAATAGGGTTGAGCACGGTCCACTTTTACATAGTAGGTATCATAGGCCAACTAAGCAAAGTAGAGAATAAAGAATATAAATACAAACTATGGGCATGTCACCTACAATAAAAAAATATCCCAAATGGTAGCCTACATCGTCTCCACTAACAATTCTATAATATACACATATACCAAATACAACTATGAGAAAGAAGCACAAATAGATAGATATCAAGTCAAGAATGAAAATACAACACAAAATGTGCACCATTTATGAAATGTAATGAAGATGATAATGATGATGATGGTGTGATAGACGAGGTATCGCAGAACCTATGTACACACCTACTGAGGTGTGCTTTCGAGGTAGGACCCATGGGGTGTTCGTCAACCCATATACAATCAAATAACCAATACTAATCAAATATCCATAACTCCTCTTCGGCACATACATCAGTAGAGGTTTTTTAAAAAAAATCATATATTTTATCAAAAAACCAACATTTCCACGATGGAACCAATGTTTTATGAATGTATATGATATGAGGATATAATGCTCAATGCTCACAATTAACCAGAATAAGAATTTTCAAACCAACTAATATACCAATCAAGTGAGCCAAAATTCACACAATACACCAACCATCCATGATGCAATATAATCAATATACTAGAAGAGTAAGATATGCAATAATATGACATTTGTACCACAAAGACCCCAACTTAGGCAATTTCAACCAAATAGAGTACAACGAATATATATATATATATATGTATGTATGTATGTATATATAAAAATACAAGACCAACAACATCATATAAGACCCTATACAGTCTCACGTAGAAAATGGTGTCTCAAAACCACCAAATAACAAACACATAGGCCTCCACACGGGCACAAAATGAATGACAAACCTATTTACATGATTAGTTCCCATACCCATACATTCTTTTAAATCAATATTAACTACCCAACCTAGTTTGAAGAAGGTTAAGTCATAATGAATCTTGAAGAAAACCATGTATGAAAGACTTCATCATAGATCCTTTACCTAATGAACGGATTGAAAATCAACAAAAATATACTTATATATAATTTACGTGTCAAAAGGAAGCAAACAAGAACAATATTTTCCATTCTGAATCGGAGTCAAAACGGACCCCTAAAATGGATTTTTGAAAAAGGAAGGGTAAAACTAAAATTTTAGTTCATAAATATATTACCCATGATTAAAGTAATTCAAAGAAGAAAACACTGTGAAAACATATAGCAATCAAGGTTTAAATTGAAGAATTAATAATGTTGTCCTTTCGATCTAAAATTCCCAAATTCCATTTTTGAAATTAAGTTTTATCAAGCTATAAATGACAAGAAGCAAATAAAAATAATTTAAATAGAATTTTGATCTTACCTAAGATTGAAAATGGAAGAAATTTCCCAAATACTATAAAATCCAAAGCTCCAAGTTTTACAAAATGAGGAAGAATCAAGAAAAAAAAGTTATTTAAACAAACCATACATCGATTAAGAGAACACTAAATCACTTAAGAGGTCATCACTTAAGCAACCAACTTTCACTGTCATGATGCCCACCTGGTCCGCGAGTGCTGCGTAAGCGACCTGGATGCCACTTATGCGAAAAATTTTTACGCGATGAGGGAGTTGCTTATGTGATACCCCTGGATGGTAGCCTGGTCACTTAAGCGATCATCTTGACGCAATTGTGAATTTAGCTTAAGTGACCATAATATCGCTTAAGAGGATGTACCAACTGAGTGGTGCATCAGCTAAAGACTTTGAAAGTTCTATGTCTCCGCTGATCCACTAAGATTCATCTGAAATCTGACAAAGTGAATGAACTATACTACCCTATCAAATTTGATGCTTCAAACTAAATGACAATATTATATTTTTGAAGAAATGTTGTTTTCACAAAATTGACTATTGAAACCCAATTTCACATTCATCCAAACCGAGTATCAAAATAAGATTCACAATCTATAAAACTACATTGTTTTATCCGTTTTAGGATTTTATTTTAAAGAAAATGGTCTTGATATTTGTTTTGAAACTTCTTCAAAAATTTGAAAAAAAATTCAAAATTATTTTAAGAAAATTACAGAGTCGCCACTTGATTTTTATAGAAAATATCAAGAAAACATAAACAAATTTAAAAGTCATAAAAACTTAAATAACTCTTTGAAATAAGAGAAACTGAGTAAGGGTTTAATTAACATGCTTAGAAGGTTTTTCAGACACTTAGAAGCGTCTGTTTAAAATAGTTTATAAGCGGACGCTTAGAAACGTCTGAAAAACCTTCTTAGCATGTTAAACAATACTAACTTTAATTTAAGAGATTATTCATTTATTTATTTGAAGACCTAAGATGACATTTATTTATTCAAGTGATAATTAGTGATATTTATCTTAGAGAAATTTTCTTTAAAGAAGGTTGAACTAAACCTGATTCATTTATCGATGTAAGGGAAAAATTATTTCCAAATAATAATAATAATAATTAAAAATGTAATATTGAATATCCTTATTATTAACATAAATTTTCATCGTTACAAATATCGATGAAAGTTGACTAATTAGTGAAAATGGCTTGATTTTTTGCACTGAAAATTGATTTTAGTTGATGAGAGTTTTCTTTTAAATCAATTAAAATAAAGTATAATTTTTATTTTCAAAGACTTATTCTCAAGAAAAACACAAAGAGTCTAGTTTTACTAACCCATAAATTTACATTATGTGACGAATTGTGAAGAAAGAAAAATATAAAGATAAAATAGAAGTGACAATACAAAAGGGGGTTTAATTTGATTTAACCAATGTTCAATAAAAATAAGTAATCAAATAGAAATATACAAGTAAACTAAAGAGAAAAAGATTATGGTTTGGGCCCTCTTAGCCAATTGGAATTTGCCCAATTTTGGGCCCATTTTTCATGATTTTTTCAGTCCTTTCAGCTGTGTAGATTGACTGTAGATCAAAATCTTTCATCCATGTTTTTTTTAAATCTGGTGTATACATGACCATATATCAGTTATATATCCATATGTTTTAGTCTTCCAGCAATATAACAACTTCATCTACTTGTTTTCCACTGTTTACACCTTGTATACTATAATATATTCATGGATATCTCTGTATACCTGTAATTTATCAGTTCATTTTCTTCATGTATTAGTCTATTTTGTACATTGATGGGGCTTGACTTGATGAATATTGAATTTGAAGGAATGGGGTATCCGATTGGACTTGTTCAAGATGGGTTCATGAAGAAGAAAGAAAAAAGTAAGGATTACTTCATGACTACAAATTACCATAACATCAGAATTATCGATGGGAAATTAGCATCAGTATTTCTAACATCTTTATAATGCAATCTATTTAAAATACTTAAGGAATTGCAAAAGCTACACAGAAAAGGAAACGAACAACAATAATTCTATGAACTCACTCCACTAGATACAACTACTAGGTCATTTTAACTAATAATTCAACACATCAAGTAGTGCGAGCAAAACATTCACATGCTCCTAGAACTTAGACATTAGTCAAAGGCCAAGTGATATTCCCCCCATACTATGGAACGGTTAAGATACTCAATCATCTTAAGCTTGATCTTTCAGATGTATCAAATATGCTCTTTCATGCTTATTTTATTAAAAAAAAAGGAAATATCTTGTTCTATATGTTTTAGGAGGATTTAGGCAGATTAGATATAGGGATAATGCCATCTAAATTTAAGGTAAAACTTTTGCAAAATATCTCAAAAAAAGAAACCAACTGGAATGTTTCTTAAGTATTCAATTAAAATTAATCAGCCAAATAATTCTAAACATATCATATTATGATGGAACAAGGCAACAAAGATGTGGAAAACGAACAAGACATAAAAATGAATCACTCTTTGGCCGCTAGACACAATAACTTAGTAAGAAGAGTAAGAAATATTGATGTAATTTGGTTACTAAAATAAGCACCATTAACTAGGAAAAACTCCCATACAAAGTAAATTACCAGTTAAACAAAAAATATACCCCTACTTATTTGGTAACTAAAAACAACAAAGTCTCCTAGTTCTAGATACATATTTTCCAAATAGTCAAATCTAAATGATAACCTTTATTAGGATACAATGAATAAGGAAAGAAAATGAGCTAAACTAGCTAAAGAAAGAACTTACACAACAACTATGTGTCCGACTAGAGGATTATCACAACACAACATTATCAAACCAAACTTTATGGCTTTCAAAGCCGTCTATAACACAAAATCCCATCTTACACTACAAAGGAGGAAAAATCATCCTCTTAACACGAGAAAATAACTAATGGTAATTGAGATTAAACAGGGAAGGGGCATTTAACTTTTTTAGGGCAACAAACTGAGACAACACGCTTTAAACAAACGTGATTCTACCAGAATTATTAATTTTGAATTGTTGGAGTCCTACTTTTTTTAACCAGAACTGATTTTCCAAGTGAGTTTCTTTAAAAATTTTGGTTGATGAGGTTAGAAGCATGGGCAACCAAAACTCCTAAAATTTTCCCCAAAAATCCTCTCTTTTCACCTCTTCACTTTAGCATCTATTTATAGAGAAACTTGGGGTTTGTTTTGGGGGAGAAATTTTTTATTTTAAAAATATTTATAAAAATAATAACTTTTAAATACTCAATCAGACAATATATAAGCTGGAATTTGAACCAAATTAGTAGAAAATTTAGAACGGGAAGATCAAGGAAGAGAAAAAAACTCAAAATGGGCCGCTAGCATTAATGCAATTTTGAATGTAGTGATATTTGACACATTTATTGCTTGAAAGAGATGAGTGTGATCTGATGATGATGAAAGTGAAATCATAGAAAAACTTGGTTGTATGATGGGGTAAAAGGATAATTGAAGGTAGAGAACTAGGTTGACTAGGGTTTATTGATTTTGCTGGTGTTGATGTTGGTTTTGCCATTGTTGTTGGTTCTTGTTGTTGTCACGTTATTGTCGTTGCTAATAACGTTGTCATTATTTCTCTGTTATTGTCATTTTTTATGTTGATGTTTCTGTCCATTGTACACAAATAGGGAAGGGAATTATAGGCGAGTTGGGCCTGGTAAAGGGGTTATTGGGTCTAGTCTTGAAGAAATTAGGCTAGAGTATGATTTAAGGAGAAGAGGTTGCATTTTAAGTAGGAAATGATATTTATTAAATAGCCCATAGATACTCATTTAGTCAATTTTATTTAAATCTTAGTCATAATTTGAAATTAATGTACTAATTACATTGCAATTGTGGTTGATTTAATTTCTATCATGGCCAAGTCCAATAAATTAACTAAATTAAATAGCTATTCAGTATGAATGAATATCCAATTTAGTCCCGAGATTCTTGGATTGATAAAATCAAAAATGTATTTTTCCAAATAAACTATTTTTTAGAACAAATAATATTTAAATCAAGACTTTGCCCTCTTGAATTAATTTTCGAGATAATACTTTATTAAAATTTAATTTTTGTAAAATGATTATTTAAGTAATGAAATTATACAATCTCATATATATGAATACAAAAATATATAAGCACTACTTAAAATGACAAATTTACCTAGATAAATACTTGGAAAAATTTTTATCTGAATAAAATAAATGTTGTAATTTTATTTAAAAATAAAGAAACTCGAAATTAAACTTAGTCGTGAAGGGAAAAAATATGGTGTCAACTAATGCCCCTTCATTTTTTAATGGTGGATGCAAGTAATCCTGGCAAAGGGTGTTTGATATTTCTAATTTTTGTCCGACCACAAATTTATTTCTAAAAGAGATTGGGTTTCACACGAGTTTCATGGAGTTATGGTTGGACCCTAGTATCGGATTTCCTACATATCTCAAGTTGCATGAGAATTCAGGCCACTTGTAGTTCATAAAGCTTTATTTTAAGCACGATTTTCAAAGAATTCACAAGCTATCTTGATTTTTGAGTGTTTGTAAAACCAAAAAGCTGGGGCATAAGAGGATTGGGAGGGGGGTTTGGAATACAACTGTGTTTTCCATATAGAGATCAACCTACATATCCTTAAGACTCATGGAATCATACTTCCTATAGTTCGACTCAATTAGTTAAAACAACTACTCTTTAATACTAACACGACTGTTAGCTCAGGATGGGTGTAACGACCCAAAATCATCTCCCAAGATGTCACATGGTGCTTAAGGCTACAAGTAGCCCTAAGCTAACCCTTAGAGCCAGTTTCTACCAACAACACTCAATTCAATATGAAATAGACTTAACACTCATATAGTCATATCATATGAAAGGAAATGCGAGAAAGATACTCGATCCATATGACCACAATAAAGAGAAATATCAACCAAACCACAATACTGAACCCTCAACAAATCACAAGTATGATACTAGTCTGACAAAACCTTTACGAGTCGAAAACTAGAGAGCCATTGGGACAGGTTCCCAACTGACTCGATATCAACTAAAGATAAAACATAGTCTCTCAAATACAGAAAATATTTGAAGATTGGGCCTCGAACCATGAGGACTCACCACTGAAGAAAACATAGGCAAGGAACTCGAAGAATCATAGATGAGGCTAGGACTGAGTACCTGAACCTACATTATAAGACAATGTAGAACATAGGCATATATGTGAATTAGTACTTTGCAATGTATTGAGTATGCAATGGTGAATGCATATGTATAAAAATAGTACCGATCTTCTTCAATCAAATCATGTATGCAAAATGCGATGACTCACATAGCTTGAACAAGCATAAAATATAAAGCTCATAAATCATGTAGAACGAGGCATGCAACACAAATCTCGTGAGTCATCGCTCTTTAACCTTAAAAATTAGAAATCTTCTCTTATTCTCAATACCCAAAGGCTAAGGGACTTTGGACAATACTTTCAATTCATGCATATGTCTCATAAAGAGTAAAACATTCTCAATGCTCAATATTTCATAACTATTTAGAACTGATATATTTGGAATTCAGAATCATATGACTTGAAAACATACTTGAAGTCATTTAATTCACCTTAGAAAAATATTTCATTTCAAGCTTTAGGGAAATCATTCTATCTCAAATGGAAAAACATTCTAGTTTATGGAAATAATTTATCTCAAACCTTTTATGAAAGGGACTACAACAAGGAAAGATACTTTCATTTAGGAAAATAACTCACATCAAGAAAACACTTTAGTTAGTGAACATCTTAGCAATTCAACCATTTAGGAAAATAACTAATAGGAAAGGAAAATAAGTATTTAATCTCAAAGTTAGAAGGGCAAGGGAGGTTCTCGTAGCCGACATAAACCATGCGAGCTACATGGAGTCCAAAGTTTTGTCCTCCTAAGGAGGAGACCCCACGTTGGGGAGGGAGCATCATACTCTTGCCAGGGAGTATAACCTAGGTCTAGTGATCACTAAACAAAACTCGGCCTCGTGCCCAATCATAATCATCATAAACTCAACCTCAGGCCCAACCTATGATGGAACATAGTTTTGGGGTAAGAAACCATAGTGACTTACCTGCTCGGTGATAAGTACCACTCTCTTTAGTTATCTGCGCTCATCTCATAAAAATCTATTTTTAGAATAATCTCATGGTTCGCCACGAACCCAATAATCAAATCGATAATCTCATATGATGAAGTGGATTTCATAGCTTTCGGACCATTAGGTCAATTCATTTCTCAATCATCTCAAAATACTTAAATCATGGGTGCTTATAGCACAAGAGTTCATAATTTCACAAGTCTCAAATAGGGCTTACTAACCCATAATTCAATCTCAAGTTAAAGCGTATCAAAAACATAATATATAGCATATAGATTCATAAATCATATGGAAATCTGGGAATTTGAGCAATTTATCTCAAAATCTCAATCAGTCATATTCTTCAATCTCTCAACATTGCAAATATTAGCTTCTCAAGGATTAAAATCTTGGGGTTTATATCCAGCTATAATTTCTCAATAAAACATGGATAAATCATGCCATTTAACTCTTAACATGAGAAATATCAAGATAAAGCATTCAATAATAATGGGTGAAAAACCCCAATTCAAATTCTTATAAAAACCTCATAGATTTTAGGAAATTCATAATGTAAATAAGCCTTTCGGGCACAAGGGTGAAAGGGTTACCCTTCTTCAAAGCCCCACATACCTTGAATTAGAAGGTTTGGATGAACTCTCACTATTAGAACTCTATTCGTACTCTTGAATGAGGGTTCTTGAGGCCTTTGACTTGGGAACCTTGAATCTGGACTCAATTTAGAAAATCCATGGTGGATTCTTTATATTCTTGGAAGAGGTTTTGGATACTTAGGGGTTTTTATGAAAGAAAACTTCACAAAAAGCTCATAGGATGCTTGCAAATGACTTTGATTTGGTGTTTGCATGGATTTATAGGCTTGGAAAAGTCCAAAATGCCCTGTTTAACATCTGTACAAAGATGGAAAAATTTAACTGGGAACCCGATTTAAAGGGTCACCGCGACGCGACACTTATCGGGGTGGCTTAATGGAAATTGACAATTGGCAATATCGGAGTCACTGCGATGCAGAGCCATCAAATTTTCCCACTAATTGGGACCTGGAACCTCAGTGCGACACACCAATATTGCGGAGTTCCACTGGAATTTGACAATTGTCAAATCGACCCTCTCCGTGGTGCGTCAATCACTAAAATGACATAGTTTTATGACTTGGTCTAAAATTAGCCATAACTTGTTTCCCGGGTATCGGATTTGGGAGAATCTTATATCGATGGAAAGCTTATCAAATTTCCTAAGTTTAAAGTGGAAATAAGGAAAATTCTATATGGTTAACACGATACTCCCTTAGGAGTCACTCCTATATCTTTTAGGGCCAAAATTATACTTCATTCGACACGCTCCAAGGCTCAAACTATGAGGGAACTTTACGGAGTCTTATAATATCTCCCCCTTGGAAACATTCGTCCTATAATTTGCTAGTTAGATGAAGGACATAGGAAAAAAAACAGAGCACACATAGCTGGAACAATTTCTAAAAGGCTCAAGACCTTTCTAAAATCATAAATATTCTGGACAATGCAAGAACTCAAACAAAGATAGATGCATATCTGAACTTTAGACAAAAAGGGCTGAATTAAGGAAGAATAGTACCTTCGTGTTGCTCTGAGCCCGCAGAAAAGAGGTATAGGTACTTGGCTCGCTTGTCTGCTTCTTCCTTCCAATTAGCACCCTCAACAGATTGGTTCCGCCACAATACCTTGACCAAGGGAACCTCTTTGTACCTCAGCCTACGGACTTGAAAGTCTAGGATCTCAATAGGAATTTCATCGAAGGAAAGACTATCCTGAATCTTAGCAATCTCAGAAGGATCAACCACAACAGAATCACCAATATGCTTCTTAAGCATAGAGACATGAAAAATAGGATGAACGGCGAACAACTCAGAGGTCAACTCAACCTCGTAGGGTACTCTACCAACACAGCTCAAAACTCGATACGGGCCAACATAACAGGGACTAAGCTTTCCCTTCTTACTAAACCTCTTCACCTCTTTCATGGGTGAGATCTTTAAGTACACCAAATCACCCACCTCAAACTCAAGATCTCTCTTCCTCATATCTGCATAAGATTTTTGATGACTCTAAGCGGTCTTCAACCTTTCTCTAATCAACTTAACTTTCTCCATAGCTTCGAACACTGCATCAGGTATGATCACAGAATCTTCACCCACTTCGAACCAACCTACGGGTGATCTACACCTCTTACCATACAACGCCTCAAATGGTGCCATCTCAATGCTAGCATTGAAACTATTATTGTAGGCAAACTCTATAAATGGCAAATGTTTATCCTAACTACCTTTAAAATCAAGAGCGCATGCCCTCAACATATCCTCTAAGGTTTGAATGGTCCTCTCAGACTGACCATCATTCTGCGGGTGAAATACTAAGCTCAAAAGAACTTGGGTTCCAAAACCCTACTGAAACGCCCTCCAAAACTGAGAAGTAAATTGAGTACCCCTATCCAAAATAATAGGCAAGGGAACTCCATGCAGCCTTACCAACTCCTGGATTTACAATCTAGCATAATCCTTAGCCGTATAACATGTATGCATGGGCAAGAAATATGCGGACTTAGTCAACCTATCCACAACAACCCAAATAGAATCATGATGACGGCGCAAAAGAGGCAACCTGTTCATGAAGTCCATATTCACCATCTCCTACTTCCAAGTAGGTATACTAAACTCTTACATCACACCACCCGGTCTTTGGTGCTCTACCTTAACCTGTTGTCACATTACACACTTTTCTACAAACTCGGCTATGTCTTTCTTCATACCGTTCCACTAATAAATCTTCCACAAGTCGCGGTACATCTTAGTAGTGCTGGGATGACTGGAATAATGTGCGCCATGTGCTTCACCCATAATCCTCTGCCTCAAATCATCGACACACGGGAACACAATTTACTATGCAATCTCAACACACTATCTTCCCCTTGGGAGAAGTCCTCAACCTTTTGGTCCTTAACAAAATCCTTCAGTTTGACCAAACTAGGATCCATATCCTGCTTCTCCTTTACTTTCGAAACTAAGGAGGATTCAGAACTACTCTACACCAGCGGACTCCTTTTCACATATCACGAGCTAACTCTCTCTTACCTTCCTCAATATGTGCAACACTACCCATAGACAATCTGCTAAGGGCATCCGCCACTACATTAGCCTTGCTCGGGTGATACAACACAGTCATATTATAATCTTTCAATAACTCTAACACCTCTTCTTCCTAAGATTCCACTCTTTTTGGGTAAATATGTACTGCAGGCTTTTATGATCAATAAACACATCAACGTGGACACAATAAAGATAGTGTCTCTAGATTTTCAAAGCAAAGACCACAGCAGTTAACTCAAGATCATGGGTCGGGTAGTTTTTTCCATGCAGCTTCAACTGTCTAGAGGCATAGGCTATAACCTTACCTTTTTGCATCAACACACAACCCAAACTAACTCTAGAGACATCACAATGCACCACAAAACCATCGGTACCATCAGGCAAAGTCAACACAGGGGCTAAAAGGAGTCGAGTCTTCAACTCCTGAAAATTCTTCTTACAAGAATTGAACCACTGGAATTTAACTTTCTTTTGGGTCAACCAGGTCATAGGAGACGTAATAGAAGAGAAACCCTCAACAAAACGATGGTAATAGCTAGCTAGACTGAAGAACCTCCTAATGTTAGACAGAGAAATAGTCTAGTCCAATTTCTAACGGCTTCTGCCTTTTGGGAATCAAGTCTAATACCCTCGGCTGAAACAACATGACCTAGAAAGGCTACAGACCTTAGCCAAAATTCACACCTACTAAATTTGGTGAACAACTGGTGATCTCTAAGAGTTTGCAACATAATTCTAAGATGAGCTGCATGGTGATTCTCATCACGGAAATAAAAATGCATGTCATCTATAAAGACAATGGCAAACGTATCAAGGTATTGCTTGAACACTTGATTCATGATGTCCATGAAGGTTGCCGGGGCATTAGTTAGCCTGAAAAAAATGACTAGAAACTTAAAGTGACCATAGCGGGCTCGAATATCACATTCTCTCACCTTAAGTTAATGATAGCCGGAGCTAACGTCTATCTTGGAGAAATAACTTACACCTTGTAACTGATCAAAGAGGTCATCAATTCTTAGAAGAGGATACTTGTTTTTGACTGTGACCTTATTAAGTTGACGGTAGTCAATGCATCTACCCAAAGATCTGTCTTTCTTCCACACGAACAAAATAGGTGCGCCCCAAGGAGAAATATTGGGCCAAATAAAACCTTTATCTAAGAGGTCCTTTAGTTGCTCCTTCAACTCCTTAAGATCTGCAGGTGCCATGCGGTATGGACGAATAAAAATAGGTCAAGTATCGGGAAGAAGGTCAATTCTGAACTTTATATCTCTATCGGGAGGTACCCCTGGGAGATCTTCCAGAAAGACATCGGGGAACCCATTAACAATATCTACAGACTGGATAGTTAGAGTCTCAGACTTAGTGTCTTTGTCTCTAACTAGGTGGGAGATGCAACCTTTTGATATAAGCTTTCTACCTATTATATAGGAGATAAAATGACTCTTGGGAGATACCGAACTCTCGGACCACTCGAACACTGGTTCATCAGGAAACAGAAACTTGACCACATGGGTACCACAATCTATAGATGCATAGAAAGGTTGAAGACAATCCATACCCAAAATAAGGTAAAAAACTATCATGTCTAACTCTATCAAATCCGTAAGTATGACTCTATAAAGCACAGTAACAGGGTAATTTTTATACACTTGTTTAGCAACAACAGACTCCACTACTGGTGTAGAAACTAGGAAAGGCTCAGAAATCTTTTCGGCACTCATTTTAAAATTCACAGATACAAGTGGGGTCACATAAGAGAGGTTTGACCTAGGGTCAAACAACACATAAACATCGAGACAAAAGACACGAAGCATACAGTAACAACATCAGGGGAGCCATTCTGCACCTGACGGGATGGTAAAGCATAGAATCTGTTCTGGCGTGCTAAAAGAAGTGCCCTGAGCAGGGGTGGGATGAAGTACCAGAGCTGGTGCACTGGTAGCCTGTGCCTGAGGTCGGGTATCTCTGTTCCCCTGTCTGTCATGGGGGTAATATCTAAGTCCGTAGCCCTGCTTACCACAACCAAAACAACCCCTCAAATCTCCAAAACACTCCCTAAGGTGATTCCTACCACATTTTGCACAAAAAGGATAACGGGTCCTGTTGCCAACACTATTCTGCAACCCAGAAAAGAAAGGCCTACTTCCTTGCTCCAGCCTACCTCTAGGCGCAGGAGCACTAGCTGATGAAGGCACTAGAATAGACGGTCATCTCTAAAACTGGGGGCGGTTTCTTCCATGGAACCTAGGCCAACTAAACTCATGCTGCTCAGGTCTATACCTCTTGCTACCCCTTATTCTATCTCTTTATCTAAGCTTATCTATCTCAATCTGTTGGGCATACATTATCCTCCTAGGCAGATCCATATCCTTATGCAACATCGCAGCCCTAGACTCCTTTAGTACCATCCTAGAAACACTGGTTAGAAACTTACTCATACTAGCCCGAGTGTCAGAGATCAAATTAGGAGCGTACTTGGCCATTTGATTGAACTTCAAACAGTACTCCTTAACAGTCATAGAGCCCTGCCTAAAGTTCATAAACTCCTCAATCTTTCCCTCCCTCATCTCAAGCAGGAATAATTTGTCCAAGAAGTCATCTTGGAATACTTGTCAAGTCATAGGAGCGATATTCTCACCTTTACCCTTCTTCCACGATACAACCCAATCATAAGCAATGTCTTCAGTCCATAGGACGCTAACTCAACACTTTTTTCTTCTAAAACATATATCAGGTCAGTGATCTTTCTCACCTTCGCCAAGTACAACTGGGGGTCCTCGTCCGTCTTGGACCCATAGAACTTAGACGAATTCATCCATATAAAGTCACGAATCCTAGCCGTAGCTACATCACCACCCTGCTGATTAGAAACTTGGGCCTAGTTATTGGCTTGAACATTTGGGGTGACCGCTTGGGCTAACGCCAGAAAGGCCGCCCTAAACTTAGCATAGGACACCATCTCATTCAAAGGATCAATGGGTGGGGGTTCCTCATCATTGTTCCTTTGGACATTCGCTCTTCGAAGAGGTATTTTTCAAGTTTATGTGGACATATACTTTTGAAGAATTCCCTATGACACTTAAAATAGAAAAGAACGGATCATTAGATAAGAGGGAAAACTGTAGGAAAATAGGATCTGAAAGAAGAAACAAATTTTTCCTAAAACGTCTCATAGCGTCTTGCTCATAGATGTGGCACGCTATAAACCAATGATAAGGACTCTACTCAACGTGACCTATCAGACTCCCTAGGACTCCTTAGAAACCTTAGGCTCTGATACCAAGTTTGTAAAGACCCAAAATCAACTCCCGAGATGTCACACGGTGCTTAAGGCTACAAGTATCCCCAAGCTAATCCTTAGAGCCGATTTCTACCAACAAGACTCAATTCAAGATAAAATAGACTCAACACTCACATAGTCATATCGCATAAAAGGTAAAACGAGAAAGATACTTGGTCCATATGTCCACAATATAGAAAAACCTCAACAAAACCACAATACCAAACCCTCGATATATCATAAGTATGATACTAGTCTGACAAAACCTATACGAATTGAAAACTAGAGAGCCGCTGGGACAGGTCCCCAACTGACTTGAAATGAACTGAAGATAAAACATACTCTCTCAAATACAAAAAAATCTGAAGATCAGCCCTCAAACCATGAGGACTCACCACTACAGAATACGCAGGCAAGGTACTCGAAGAATCATGGATGAGGCTGGGACTGAGTACCTGAACCTACATTATAGGACAATGTAGCACATAGACATATATGTGAATTAGTACTTTGGAATGTACTGAGTAAGCGGTGGTGAATGCATATGTATAAAAATAGTACCGATCTTCTTCAGTCAAATGATGTATGCAAAATGCGACAACTCACATGGCTTGAAAAATTATAAAATATAAAGCTCATAAATTATGTAGAAAGAGGCATGCAACACAAATCTCGTGAGTCATCGCTCTTTAACCTTAAAAATCTAAAATCTTCTCTTATTCTCAATACCCAAAGGATAAGGGACTTTGAACAATACTTTCAACTCATGCATATGTCTTATGCAACATAAAACATTCTTAATGCTGAATATTTTATAACTATTTAGAACTGATATACTTGGAATTCAGAATCATATGACTTGAAAACACACCTGAAGACATTTCATTCACCTCAGGAAAATATTTCATTTCAACCTTTAGGGAAATTTTTCTATCTCAAATGGAAAAATATTCTAGTTTATGGAAACAACTTATCTCAAACCTTTATGAAAGGGACTATAACAAGGAAATATACTTTCATTTAGGAAAAATAACTCACATCAAGAAAATACTTTAGTTAAGGAACATCTTTGCAATTCAACCATTTAGGAAAATAGCTTATAGGAAAGGAAAATAAGTATTTGATCTCAAAGTTTGAAGGGAAAGAGAGGTTCTCATAACCGTTATAAACCATGAGAGCTACATGGAGTCCAACATTTTATCCACCTAAGGAGGAGACCCCACGTTGGGGAGGAGTGTCATACTCTTGCCAAAGAGTATAACCTAGGTCTAGTGATCACTAAATAAAACTCTGCCTTGGGCCCAATCATAATCATCATAAACTCAGCCTCAGGCCCAATGTATGGTGGCACTTAGTTTTGGGGTAAGAAATCGTAGTGACTTACCTACTCGGTGCTAAGTACAACTCCCTTTAGATTATCTGCACTCATCACATGAAAATCCACTTTTAGAATAATCTAAGGGTTCACCACGAACCCAATAATCAAATCGGTAATCTCATATGATGAAGTGGATTCTAAAGCTTTCGAACCATTAGATCAATTCATTTCTTAATCATCTCAAAATACTCAAATTATGGGTGCTTATAGCACAAGAGTTCATAATTTAACAAGTCTCAAATAGGGCTTACTAACCCATAATTCAATCTCAAGTTAAAGCTCATTAAAAGCATAATATATAGCATATAGATTCATAAATCATGTGGAAATCTGGGAATTTCAGCAATTTATCTCAAAATCTCAATCTGGTCATATGATTTAATCTCTCAACATTGCAAATATTATCTTGTTAAGGATTAAAATCATGGGGTTTATACCTAACTATAAATTCTCAATAAAACATGCAGAAATCATGCCATTTGACTCTTAATTCATGGGAAATATCAAGATAATGCATTCAATAATAATGGGTGAAAACCCCTAATTCAAATTTATGTAAAAACCTCAAAGATTTTAGGAAATTCATAATGTAAGTAAGCATTTTGGGCACAAGGGTGAAATGGTTACCCTTGTTCAAAACCCCACATACCTTGAATTAGAAGCTTTGGATGAACTCTCACTTTTGGAACTCTATTCGTACTTTTGAATGAGGGTTCTTGAGGCCTTTGACTTGGGAACCTTGAATCTTGACTCAATTTAGAAAATCCATGGTGGATTCTTGAGATTCTTGAAAAAGGATTTGGATACTTAGGGTTTTTGATGAGAGAAAAATTGAGAAAAAACTTAGAGGATGCTTGCAAATGACTTTGATTTGGTGTTTGCACGGTGTTATAGGCTTGGAAAAAGTCCAAAATGCCCCTTTTAAAATCTGTACAAAGATCAAAAAATTAATTAGGGAACCCAATTTAAGGGTTCATCGTGACGCGCCACTTATTGCGGTGGCTCACTGAAAATTGACAATTGGCAATATGGGAGTCACCGCGAAGCCGAGCCATCGTATTTTCCCACTAGTTGGGACCTGGAACCTTAGAGCAACGTGCCAATATTGTGAAGTTCCACTAGAATTTGACAATTGTCAAATCGGCCCTCTCCACGATGCGCCAATCACTAAAATGACATAGTTTTATGACCTGGTCTTAAATTAGCCATAACTTCTTACCCGGGTATCGTATTTGGGTGAATCTTATATCGACGAAAAGCTTATCAAATTTACCACGTGATAAAAAGTTAAAATTAGGGAATTCTATATGGTTAGTAGGAAACTCCCTTAGGAGTCACTCCTACATCTTTTAGGGATGGAATTACACTTTATTCGGCATGCTCCGAGGCTCAAACTACGAGGGAGCTTTGCGGGGTCTTACAATGGGCGATGAAAAATTGAGCTTAGGGACTAGAGGCTTGTAATTATCTCAAGTATAAAATGTGAAGTCCTAAGAAATGTAAATATAATCTACATGCACATAATTCCAAAAGCTCTAGGTGTACGTTACTTGGATTTGAAGGAAAAAGAAAGTTACTTTCGATGTGAGTTTAGAAATACACCAAAAGTGAAACTAAAAAAAAGATCTGAAAACACCCACATGCCTTCTGGTAGGGATGTGATTTGATGGTTGTAGAAATTTTCTTTTAGCTCGCATCCAAAGAGTTTGATATTCCTCTTTGGATTGTGACCTAGTTCGCTGCTAAGAAAAAGTTCTGCATTTGGCTGCGTTTTTTTTTGCGTCGTCCGCACCTATGGTTTTGGTTTTAGCTTTTCATCCTTTTGGATTATCCAGACAATGCCTCAAACAAAAAATATTAGTGATAAACATAATTCACTAAGGGGTATATAGTTTTTTACGGTCACTTTGTTCAACTAATGATAATCAATGCACATATAATGGGAACCATCCTTTTTATGCATAAACAACACGGGAGCACCCCAAGAAGACATACTAGGAAGGATAAAATCTTTATCTAAGAGGTTCTTCATTTTAAGCTCATTTAGCTCTGCCGGAGCCATTATATAAGAAGTGAAGGAAATTCAACGAGTGTCAAAAACAAGATCAATCCCAAAATTAATTTCCCTATCTAGAGGAACAACAGGAAGATCATCTAGAAATACCTTGGGAAACTCATTAACCACGGGAATATAATCTACAAAAGGCTCTTCTGAGTTAGAATCTTTAACTCGAACCAAATGATACAAACACCTCTTTTAAATCAATATTTGGGATTTAAGATAAGAAATGAACCTTTCCTTAGGCACTAAAGTACCACCTTCCCATACATTGACCGGATCATTAGGGAAGTTAAACATGAACCTAGGAGTCAAACAATCTAAGAAAGAATAGCAAGAGTACAACCAATCCTTCCCACAAATGAAATCAAACTTGACCAAGTCCAGCTTTATCAAGTCCACAAGAGTATCTCTACTACCAAAAGATTCGACACACCCACTATAGACTCTTTTAGTAATCACAATATTTCATACTGGGGTAGAAATTGAAAATGGGATCGATAGGCTCTCAGGACCATAATCAAGATGCACAGCCACATAAAAGGTCAGATAAGAAAGTGTAGACCCTGGATCAAGCAAACAATAAACATTAGGAGAGAAAAGCCTTAACATACCCATGAAAACATTGGAAGACGCCTCAGAATAATGGCAAGTAGAAAGTTCATACAAGCGGTTTCGGCTAGCGTCGGAGCCAGAAAGAGAGGTAGAAGCAAACGTGGAACCCTTTGGTGTGGGAGTAGATGGAGTAGCAATAGGAGAACTGTTGGCCTAAGAAGCTGTAAGAGAAAGGAACTCATACTATATGTACTCAGTCTGATCACAACTAAAATATCTGCTCCTCCCCTTCTCACAATAAACATAATGACTCTGACCACAGAATTTGTAAGGAAGGCAGGGTAGAGCCGATCGGGCACCACTAGACTGAAATTAGGCACCCTATACCCAGAACCCACCACTAAACTATGATCGACGATTACCCGATGACTTCAGGTAAGGAGAGTGAATGCTAGCCAAGAAGAAAGAACTCAAAATCCCCCACTTCTTCCATTGCCACTTGCCACCATATCTACTAATTTGCTTAGAAGGCCTAAATTTTTTCCTTCCCTTTTACACAGAACTTAAAATCCCCCACTTCTTCTTCCACTTGTTGTATATACACAATCAACCTAGAAATGTTCATGTTTTCAATCAACAAGGTCTCCTTGCTATTAAGGACTAACTCATGGGACAATCTTGAAACAAACTTAAGCATCCTAGCCTTAATGTTAGAAACCATCTCGGGAGCATACCTTGATAATTGATGGAATTTCAAGGCATACTCCTTAATGGATATCCTTTCTTATTTTAGGTTCATAAACTCTTCCGCTTTCACTTTCCTCAACTCTCTCGGAAAGAAGCGATCTAATAAAGCCAAAGAGAAAGCCTCCCACATGCCAATACTACCATTAACACCTCTAGACAACTCCCACCCTTCGTACCATTGGTACACTACATCTTTAAATTAGTAGAAAGCAAACTCAATGGCCTCAACCTCAGAAGCATGCATGAATCAAAAAATCTTCTCCACTTCATCAACGAAGCCTTGAGGATCCTCCTCAACCTCTATACCCTAAAAATAAAAGGTCTTAACCTTAAGAATTGGCTAATATTTTAGGCCTCAGGAGAAACAGTACTTGGAGCACCACGCTCAAATTGAGAAGCTACCAATTGAATCAAGAGGTTGATAGAGTGACAAAACTCGGCATTAGTAGCATCCCTTTGAGGTGATGGAATAGAAGGGTCATTATCATAGTTGAGGTTGGTGGGGAATGGTTGAAACCTATTATGATGGTCAGATGCCATAGCCCTAGCCTAAGTCTGAATTCCAGAAGTTTGATGATCTTCGTCCATAGGGCCCTCAATAGGGGTAGAAGTGTTTTCCTGAACCTCAAATCTCCTTAGAGGCATGATCTAAAAGATAGCAAATGGAAATTAGAGAAATCCAATAGCTTACACTCAATATCTTGAGATTGAAATAGAAGAAAGGTAAATATTTCCTAAAATGTCTTATGGCCACTCTTTTATAAGTGTGGTGTGCTTCACACCCATAAAAGAGACTTTACTTGACACGGTATTGTGGACAACCAATTGACTATGAACCTAGGCTCTGATACCAACTTGACACGACCCAAATTGGGCGATGTCTTATGGGTACCTCAAACCCACATAAATAGAAGGTGGTTCCAGTAACCCAACCTAATAATAATATCAGTCATAAGGGTCGGGTGAATCAAGACCATATAATAAAATAGCAGAAAACATACTACAAGTTATAACTTAAACATGTCTAAACACTTCATTATGTTCATCAAACTAACCAATATACCCAAGTCCACAGTCATCCATAATACCTCTATATAAACTGATGGCTAGAATGTCTATATCGGTACAAGGCCCCCAAAATAGCAAAACCAAGTCAAATTAAGACTAAGTTTAAATATAGGATACCAAGAATGAATTTCTTTTGAACTAAGGAAGCTCACAACTCAAAACTTAATGCACAAACCACCTCAATCAACTAATCATTGCATAGGAAGAGAAGATGATGCTCCGACCCCTATGTCGCATGGGGACATAGCGTCTGAAGATGGTTAGTGGTTGGAGAGCTAGCATGAAATTCAAGGATAAGGATAAAATAGCATCATCAATGAAAAACAAGTCAATATATCATATTAACCCATCTGCATAACTTTATCCGTACATATAGGTACATCATATGCCAATCAAGTAAACAAGTCTTAACAACATTCTCAAAGAACTCAATCATGAGACATAAAGTGAAGGACTCCAACCTTTCACACATAGATTAAAAGAATTATTATTAAGTTTAGGACTTCAACCACATTTACATATTAATTAGACGAAGGAATTTAACTATGTATAACTCATTAAGAAAGGTACTCTAACCACATAAATATCTATTTAAGCAAGGGACTCTAAGCACACACACATTTATTTAGGCAAGAGACTCTAACCACATGCCCACACATTTCGCAAGGGACTCTAACCTCATGTCATATTATCTAGGGGACTCTAACCCAAGCCATTTCATTTGGCGAGGTAGTTAAACCTCAAGAGATCTCATTGTACATAGTACTTTAACCATAAGATATTTTATTAGGCTGGGACTTTAACCTCAAGCCTTTCATTAGGCAAGGGACTTTAACCTGAAGACATTACAACTATCACTAGTCGACATTATGACACCAACCCTTTGTCCAAAATCATCATCTATTTAATTAACACTGGAATTTAACCCATTTAGACAATTCAAAACTATGCATGACCACATGGTCCATATGGGAGCCTTCATTGCAAAAACATATCAATAGGCCAATGCCTTAACTCAATTCATCATACTATCTAATTTAGGGTCATCATGACCCACACAAACCATTCACATATCATTATTAATCATATACCACATTCTCACCATACTTTAGTTCAATCCACAATTCAAGTTCACATTTATGTATAGAGACTTTAACCACTCTTCAACCATCAACCAACACGATCATTAATATCATAATACATGGCTCATAATACCTTTACAATATCATTTAACAACTATTTATACTATTGGGCCATTTCCCTAGTTATAAACATCACCAACATAATACTAGACAATTCACTTAGATTTTTTCTCAAATACCTTGTGTGCATGCCTTTACCAAGGCCATTTTCATGGTAAAAATCATCAAGATTAGTGTTACTCAAGACCCACAAGTTTTACCACACATAACAAGCACCCATATTCAAGTGTAAAATACATGGGTTTAGAGCTAATTATCTAGGAGAAGAGTTAAATGCCCTAGAAAACTTGATTTACCAAGAGTCTTGACTTTACTTTTCCTCTTCAAGATCACCCTTTAAATGCTATCTTCTAATTCTTCACAAAATAAGTTGAGAGAATATTTAGAGTGTTTGATCAATCAAAATAGACGTTTTTGAGGCTACAAACACATATAGTTAGGAGACTTAGGTTTTTAGGTGTAGGAAATGACTATAGGGTCCTCAACTTAAACTTTGAAAATGAGTCCATGAGATGGTACGACTCAGTTAAGGAATCGTACCGTAGGGTATAAGTGGTACCCTAACTCATACCCTAGGCTCTTCCTAGGTCAACTGTAATGGTTAGGGCACGACTAAAAACCATTGAGTCACATCCAATGGGTATTACTCATGCCCTAAACCGTATCTATCAATCATACCAAAAATAGTCCACTCAAATCTAAGACTTAACTATGTATGATTGGTCTTGGTACGACTCATCCCTTAAGGTATGATTTGTTGTAAGCTTACTCATACCTAGGACAATGAGTGATCATCACCACGCTGCCTAGGGTATGAGATAGCAAGGAGAGATGGATACAACTTGTATCAAATAGGTAAGATTCATAACCTTAGTCATACCCTTCTTAGTGACATCCAATGAAAAAATTCTCCTCATAGTTCATAGCCTAGGTCTTTAACCTGGATAGGAACTTGACTGACCTCCTGTCCTACCGATCTGCGAACCTACTCGAGCAACCTAGTGACCACCCTTATAACCATGAGAACCACCTCTAATTAAGGGGTGAACAACTCTAATAGAGGGACATAGTAAGTTGGACTACCATTGCCCACGACAAGGGTAGTCCCATAAATAATGACCACAAAGTACACAAGTAATTCAAGACATTAGAACAAAAGTAGAAATAATAGATCTGGCTGCCCCGGAATAATCACCACGCTTGACAGACCATAAAATAATCCCTTGAAGACTAACAACTGACCTTACAAGGGAAATCTTTAGAACTAGACTAACCTCCATCAGTAATTTGAAGAGCTACAAAATAGGTCGACTAGGATGACTTTGAGGCTAAAAAAATAGACTCAGAAGATACCTACTCTAAGAAGACATGTAAATTGAAAGCCTTATGAAATGACCCGAACCAAGTCCTTGACATATCAGGCATCTCAAGTATAACCAGGCCCAGAGACCCCACCAATAGCCAATCGTAACCTCCATACACCCTATGTCGATGAATTTTGAACATAAACAAGATTAACTAACAATAATTCCAATATATTAAATAAACTCTATAATCAAAATCCAACAACCTCAACTAAATATCCAACTAGTGAAAATTCAAATACCAATACCAATACCAAAGAAGACACCAATACTGCCACCACTTATGCCCATAGTAGTCAGATATAGCCTCTAATAAAAATCAAGTAATGTCTGATCACGACATGCCCTTGACCATAGCCAAAACAAAAATCCAGAAAACAAAAATAATGTAAAGAAGACCATAGCATGAAATAGAGTCCAGCAAAGTATAAAAGCTCACCACTTTAATCTGACTCAAAGCTATCCCTGAATCTAAGTTACTGAGTAGGAAGAATAGTAGTATGGCTAATTCCTTCATCACGTGGGGATACAGTGCCCAAAGATGGTTAGTGGAGTAAACACTAGCATGTATAGAGGTTTAAATATAAAATAATTCCATTATTCAAAACCAAATCAAATAACCATATGCAATGACATATATACATATATACTATGTCGGGATAGGGAATCGAGTTTAGCATGTATTTTAAAACCTTAACCTGGGTTGTGTAAATTTGCTATCCTATATGTCTACCCACGAGCAATATAGGTTCAGCTCCCTCTGCTAAAATGGTCCCAGTGCATGTTAGCTATATAAACTAGAGAAAAATATAAGATGACAAGTACATCTATAAAATATAAAGTGTGACATCATGCACATGGTCACCATAATGAAACCTCACATTGGCAAACATGAGTTTCCAGTATTGGTCCCCTAGGGAACTCCACCTTCTATGGCTTCGCTAACACCACAACCTTTGAGCCCATATTATAACTAATTACACATTCCCAACATTTACCAAGGAGTCTTTTGTTTAGGCATTAACTGTTGGTATCGTCATACAAAAATTAGAGCTTACAAGTCTATCCTTTTATGCCATAAAAAACTATTCAGCCAAGTTGACTCCAATGTTTCCAATTAAACACAAACAATAGCCACCAAGAGTAGTCCAACATTGTGTTAAAATTATTCTCATTGGCATTTTAACAAATATGTTAAGAGCACACAAGTTTCAAAGCCATAACCAAGTAATTTGGCAAATCCATAATACCCCAAAATCCATTTACCATTAACAACCATCCCACAATTTCAAAACCATACAAAAAGTGTGAAAGAAAACATAATTGAACCATAAGAAACATTGTTCAACCATGAACATCCAAAACCACCAACCATTATTTGAACCATAATAATACCATGAAAATCATACAGTAAAACACATGATTTTTGTAAAATAACTATGAGGGAGAAGTGGCATGCCTTAGACACTAAGGCAGATAAAAAGAAACCACCCTTGAAAGTCTTAATTGATTATCTTGAAGAAACCCTAGCCTCTTGCTTGATCAGAGATTTTGAGAGATTTTTAAAAGTATTTGATGGGGTATAATTGGTTAATGAAGTCCCGAAAGATGTTCTATTTCGTGGTATCAAAGGGTATTAAAAAGGTAAAATGTCTAAAATGTCCCAACTTAAAACTATAAGGTTATCGCAGGTGGTTACAAGTCGACCCCCTGAGTCGTGACCACAACATATGACTCATACGATTGAGTCATCACCAAGACACTGAGTTTGACATCCATGCACTATCAACCATACGATTCCCTGACCCCTACTCTGACTAGACTATACGACTCATATGGTCTAGTTGTACCCAAGACAGGACCCAAAAAGATTGACACTGGACAACATATGATTTCTTACATGACTCATAACATCGCCTCGCGGCTCTTAGTAATCCACTCATTTCAAAGCCAAGTCAGGTCACTAAGTTTCTGATTTGATGAAGGATCGATTCATTACCACAACTAATGACCTATAACATCAAGTCATTTCCATAATAGAAACTCAACCACCATTCACTGATCTCCTAATCACTAAGGTCCCCTGACCCATACCCACACCATATGGCTTGTATGGTAAGTCATCACTAGGATAGAGAGCTCAAAGCTCAAGAAATTTTAAAGTGCCAAATTGGTTTTTATGTTCTTCCTCACTTGGATCATTTGTCCTCGACTGATGGAACAAGGCATTAGAAGAAAGATTTGAACCCCACACACCTCTAGCCATACCTTTAACTAAGTTAGAAAACAAAGATGTCAAGGAAAATTTTCAATCTAATATTGACAAAGATAGAAAATAACGATGTTAAGAATAACACATACCTAAATAACAAATTTTTGGAATAGGGAATAGGAACAGTTACTTGGACTTCATGTCCTTGTCTGCTTCCTATGTAGCCTCTTCCATCTTGTGGATCCTTCATAGATCCTTTACCGAGGCCACATTATTGCTCTACAACTGATGAACTTACTAATCAAAGAATTTATCTGGGACCTTCTCATTATACGGGGAATCCTAAATACCAATATCATTGATAGGTATAATTTATGAAGGATCACTCTAAAACTTCGTCAATATGGAAAAATGGAATACCAGGTGAATGAAGCTCAAACTAGAAGGCAACTCCAACTAATATGCGACATTGCCAACCCTTCTCAAAACTAAGTATGAATAGACATAACGGGGACTGAGCTTCCTCTTCTTCCCAACTGCATCACTTTTTTCATACGTGAGCCTTTAAGAATACCATATCTCAAAACTTAAATTCTAACTTCTTTTACTTTACATATGCATAAAACTTTTGGTGACTTTGGGCAGCCTTAAGTTTATACCGAATCACCTTTACCTTCTCCTTAGCTAGGTGAACCAAATCTTGGCCAAATATATCTGCCTCATAAACCTCAAACCACCCAATTGGAGATCTCTACACCTCCAATAATAAAATTCCTAAAATGAAGCCGTTCTAATGCTAGAGTGGTAGCTATTACTATTAGCAAATTCTATAAGAGGCAAATGCTCAACCTAACAAACACCATAGTCAATCACGTAAGTTTGAACAATATACTCCAACATCTCAATAGTCCTTTCTACTATCCCATCCGACTACAGGTGAAAAGAAGTTCTAAGACTCATTATAGTCCCCAAACCTTTCTGCAAAGACCGATAAAAGTGAGATAAAAATTGTGTACCGTGATGTAAAATAATAGAAATAGGTACCTCATGAAACTTCACAATATCTTGGAGATACGACTTGCATAATCCTCAGCTGAGAAATTAATCATCACTGGCAAAAAGTAAACTAACTTTATTATCCTATACACGATGACACAGCTCAAGTTGAGCTAATTCTGAGACCAAGGATAACCGGTAATGAAATCAATGTTGATCACTTCCCACAACCACATAGGGAACATAATTTATATATACAATCCTCTAGGCTTCATGTGCTCAACCTTTACTTATTGGCACACCACACACTTAGCTACAAAACTAGCTACATCCCATTTCATATTAATCCACTAATATATCTCCATATTATCATGATACATTTTTTTCAAATCGAGATAAATAATATAACATGACTCATGTGCCTTAACCAATATCCTTTCTCGCAAGACATCTATATTGAGAACATATAATATTCCATAGTTTCAGTGGGTACCATCACCACTAATCTTAAAGTCCATAACCTTATGCCAACCTACATCCCCCTTTATCCTCATTAAGATAGGATCTAATACTTGTTTTTACTTTCTTTCAGCACTAAGAGATGACCTTGCCACCTCTTGCATAAACACACCACCATCCTTAGAGTCCATGATAAGAACTCCAAGGTTACCTAGATGGTGAATATCCTTCACAAACTACCTCTTCTCCAAATCTACATAAACCAGACTCCCCATAAATGACCTGCTAGGAGCATCAGCAACCAAATTCGCTTTACCTGGATAGTAGTAAAAACTCATGTCATAATCCTTGAGAAGCTCAAGCCACCTTCTTTTACTTACACTAATCTCTTTTTGAGTTAACACATGTTGCAAACTTTTATGATCAAAAAAGATATCCATATTCACTCCTTACAAATAGTGCCGCTAGATATTCAAGGCAAACACCACCGATAACAACTGTAAGTCATGAGTTAGATAGTTATTCTTATACACCTTCAACTATCTAGAGGAATAAGCTATCACCCTGCCATGATGCATCATGATGAAACCAAGTCCCATATGGGAAGAATTAAAAAAAACCATGAATCCATCAGTTTCTTAAGGCAAAGTCAAGACCAGAGTGGAAGTTAGCTTATCCTTCAGCTTTTCAAAACTACCCATACAAGCATCCGACCATAAAAACATCACTTTATTTTGAGTTAACGTAGTCAATAAGGTAGCTATAGTAAAAAACTATCCACAGAACTAGCTCAAATTCTTAGCTATGTCATTTGGTCTAATTTATTGTAATAATCAGGTTGCTCAATGAGGTATGTAAGGTTATTTAGTTCATATTATTTGGCATGGTTTCATATACTCGTGTACCAATAAAGTGAGCTTCGTAGATGATCTTTAATGTTAAAAGATACATTATGATGGTGTACCAACCCCACTATAGTTAATCAACCTTTTATTTACTGTCCATGGTCTAAAAGTATGTCAAAGTGTCACATGTTTCTCTTATATGATTCAATAAGATCAAATATTATACAAGTTAAAGAGTGTCACAGGTTGGATTACAATATGTCTAAAATTGCTTTAATTGATTGTATATTTTTTTTGGCTACACATGTTCTTTTTTCAAATATTAGTTCCATCGTGTTTGGGCATAAGGTGACCTTATTAAGTCTTTACCTATTTAGTGTATAGTTTATATGTCCTATATAGGATATATATTTGTTCCTAATTAGAATCTGCCCATGTGCTTCAATAGTACCCATTCTCGCATACCCTTATATTTGTTATTATCTAATAAGTATTTATTGTATAGTCCAAACCTCTTTAGTTGAGGAGTTACGTATCTTAACTTTCTATGCACGTATTCCCCCATTTGAAATGTCTAAATTTCTCCACTCTAATCTGCCCCAATTGCTATATGCTAGGTAAGATCACTAGAATCTACCACAACCCATATATGCTATGTAATGTCACTTGCTTACTAGTTATACATCTCACTAGCTTATTTACAGGTCATCATCTCCTCGTTTGTCGGAAACCTTCTTGGGTTATTTATTAGTGGATATATTTTATGCCCAGTGAGGATCATGGTGTCATATAAGTTCCAAAGTATTACCCTTATTTCCTATATCATTATCTTGTCTTGATCACATGCCTTCTTCTATTGGTTCATATCTTTAAAGCTCAATAATGTTATGACCACCAAAATAAAAATCTAAAAGATTAAAGAAGTGATATAAAGTAATTATACTTATGTGTGAAAGGTAGCTTAAGGGCAATAGCCGAGCAAGGGTCGATCTCAATTTATTAATTTATGGGTGGTATCCTAGGGGTAGAAGGAACACCTAGTATGGGTCGATCTAATTATCGAGTGGTATCCCAGAGGTGAAAGGTAAGCCTAGCATGGGTCAATCCTAATTTATGTATTGATGAGGAACATATCCCAGGGGTATAATAACTAGCATGGATCATCCTCTTTTACCACTGATCAGCTGGTCATATGTATCACATGGCTTACAAATATTGTAAAGCAAAGAAGAGTAAAGTAAAGAAAGCATGTAATGCACATTCTTTCACAAGTGTAAGTAAAGGTGGTTCGTTTATCCTTATGTATATGTTTATATATATTGACCTCGAGTTTCATTAATTTCTTATTTCACTTATGGTTATCTCATTCTTTACATATTCAGTACATTACTTCGTACTGACGTCCCTCACGGGGACCAGCGTCCTAGGTTGCAGGCACAGGTCTTTAGCAAGTAGATCTCTCCAATAGAACACATGATACTCTGCAGCTGTTGGTGAGCTCCTAGTTGATTTGAGCCCTTGTCGAGTCTTTATCATATATATTTTGATGGTTTTATAGTCATGGATTCCATTAGAGGCTTTGTAGACATTGTAAAGCAGTCATATGTATTCATGGGTTCACATGTCATCTATATCGATTTGGCTAATTGGTTGGTATTATATCTATAACTTTTTATCAGTGATTCCATTTATTTAGTGATTTATTTTCTCATCTAGTTTGTTTTTATAGTATGCGTTCCTATAGTTGTTGTCCACCTTATCTAGTATGGGGTGTGATACCTAGTCATTAGGAGACCAGTAAATGGTGGTTGAGATTTTATACCATCAAGTTTTAGGTGTGGTGATGGGTTATTCCTTTATTAAATTAAAAATTTAGTGACCTGACTTGGCTCTGAGACTAGTGGATCACTAAGAGACATGAAGAGAGGTTATGAGTAGTTGTGAGAAGTTGTATGTTGACAAGTGTCAATCCCTTTGGATCCTATCTTGGGTAAGACTTGACCATACGAGTAGTATGATCTAGTCATGAGTTGGGGTTAGGGAGTCATATGGTGGATAGTGCATGGATGTCCAGCTTATTGTATTGGTGATAACTAAATGATACGAGTCATATGTTGTGGTCACGAGTTAAAAGATAAACTCGTAACCACCTGCAATAATATTATAGTTTTAAGTTAGGGGAATTTTGGAAATTTTACTTTTTAACACCCTTTCATACCAAAACATAAAACACCTTTCCGGACTTCATTAACCTGTCATTCCTGATCAAACACTCCTAAAAATCTCTCTAACTTTCTGTTCAAGCAAGAGCCAAAGATTTCTTTAAGATAATCAATTAATTTTTTCAAGGGTGGTTTATATTTGTCTTTCTTGGTGTCTAATTCAAATTACTCCTTCCTCATTGTTATTTTACAAAGAACATGTGTTTTGATGTATGATTTTCACAACATTACTATGGTTGAAATAACGAGGGGGTTTTGGATGTTCAAGGTTGAATAATGTTTCTCATGGTTTAATTGTGTTTTCTTTCATGCTTTTAGTATGATTTTTACATTATGGAATGGATGTTAATGGTAAATGGATTTTGGGGTATTATTGATTCGCCAAATTACTTGATTATGGTTTCAAAACTTATGTGCCCTCAAATTGTTTGTTAAAATGTCAACAAGAATGATTTTGTCACAATGTTGGACTACTCTTGATATATTTGCATTAAATAAATGGTAATGGAATCTAAATGGTTCTTGTTAATTTTAAATGGTTTGGAAAGGCCTTGGTGGCCATGGTTTTGGTTTAATTAGAAATTTGAAGTCAACTTGGCTTAATAGTTTTTGTATGACATAAAAGGATAGACTTGTAATCTTTAATTTTGTTATGACGATACCAACAGTTAAGCCCTAAACAAAAGACTCCTTGGTAAATTATAGGAATGTGTTATTGATTATAGTATAGGCTTAAAGAGGGTGTTGTTAGCAAAGATATAGAAGGTGGAGGTCCCGGGGGGACCGATATTGGAAACTCATATTTGTCGATGTGAGGTTTTGTTATGGTAACAGTGTGCATGATGTCCCACTTTATATTTTGGGGGATGTGCTAATCATCTTAAGTTTTTCTCTGGTTGGTGTGTCTAACATGCATTGGAGCCCTTTCAGTAGGGGAAGCTGAACCTATATAGCTCATGGGTAGAAATTTAGGATACCAGGGCTACACAACCCAGATTAAGGTTTCAAAAGTATGCTAAACCTGATTCCCTATCTCGACATAATATATATGTATATGTGTGATTTTATATGGTTATTTGATTTAGTTTTGAATAATGGCATTATCTTATTTTTATCCCTGAGCACATGCTAGTGCTCACTAAACTAATCATCTATGGTCACTGTATTCCCACACAATGATGGAACCGATCATACTACCATTCATTTTGCTCAGTGACTTAGATTTGGGTATAACTCTGAGTCAGATTGAAGTGGTGAGCTTTCATTCTCTAAAAGACTCCATTTCATTTTATGGACTTCTTTTTATTATTTTTGTTTCTTGGATTTTTGTTTTTGCTATGGTTGGGGACATGTCCCAATTGGATGTTTCTTGATTCTGGTTAGAGGCTTTATCAGACTACTATAGGAATAAGCAATGTCGGTATTGGTGTCAGCTTTGGTATCGATATAGGCCTTAGAATTTGAACTAGTTGGATATTTGGTTGAGGTTGTTAGATTATGATTATAGACTTTATTTAATGTATTTGAATTATTATTATTTTATCTTTTTATATGTTTAGAATTCATCCGACATAGGGTGGAGGGCGATTACAATTGACTATTGAGGGTGGTCTTCGGTCCTAGTTGGACTTGAGATGCCTGATACGACTAGGACTTGGTTTGAGTCATGTCATGAGGCTTTCTATTTGCATTTCTTCTAAGAGTAGCTATCTTTTATGTCTATTCTTTTAGCCTAAGATTAAGCCTAGTCGACCTATTTTGGGAGCTCTACAACTTACCGATGAAGGTTAGTCTAGTGCTAGAAATCTCCCTACTAAGGTTAGTGGTCAATTTTTGAGGGGTTTATTTACTAGTCTGTCTAGCCTGTTTATTATTCTAGGTTAGCTAGATCTATTGGTTCTAGTTTTGTTAGAAATTTTAGAATTACTTAAGGAAGTTAAGTCATTATTTGCATGATTGCCTTTGTCGTGGGGCGATGGTTGGTTCAGTTTATAGTGTCCCTATATTAGAGTTGTTCACCCCTCAATTAGAGGTTGTTCTTATGGTCACAAGGGTGGTTTCTAGGGTACTCGAGTAGGTTCTTAGATAGACAGGATAGGAGGTCAGTCAGGTGCCTAGCCAAGTGAAACACCTATACTTTGAACCATTGAGAGAATTTCTTTATTGGATATCACTAAGAAAGGTATGACTAGGGGTCTGAGTCGCACCCCTTAGATACGAGTTGTATCCTTGTCTCCCTCCCCTCTCATACCCTAGGCAGTGTGGTGAGAGTCACTCACTATCCTAAGTGTGAGTGATTCTCCAAAAAATCCTACCTTATGGTATGAGTCATACCAAAATCAATCATATTGAGTAAAGTTTTAGCTTGGAGTGAACTACTTTTTGTACGGTTGATGGATACAGTTTAGGAAATGTATCGTGCCCTTTGGATATGACTCAATAGTATGTAGTGGTACCCTAACAATGTACGTTACCTAGGAGGAGCCTAGGGTTTGAGTTAGGGTACCACTCGTACCCTAGGGTGCGGTTCCTTAATTGAGTTGTACCCTTACACGGGCTCATTTTCCAGACTTAAGTTGAGGACCTTATGGTCATTTGCTACACCTAAACACTAATTCCCCTAACTATATAAGTTTTTTTATCCTTCTAAACATCCATTTTGATGGATCAAACAGCCTAAATACTCTCTCAAGCTCATTTGTGAAAAATTGGAGGCTAAGATTTTAAGGGTGATCTTCAAGAGGCAAAGTGAAGTCAAGACTCTTGGTAAATAAAGTTTTCGAAGGCTTGTAACTCTTCCCCTTGATAAATAACTCCATGTATTTTATACTTGAATTAGTAATTTTACATGGTGATTTTAAAATCAAATAAAAATGGTTTTGTTGCCTAATGATGAATAATGTTGACTTTTTCTTAGACTTGTGTTTATACATGTTATGGATGATTATTTGCACATGTGGGTTCTTTTTGAATATGGTATAACATGTGGGTCTTGAGTAACTCTAATCTTGTTGATTTCTACCATGAAAATGTCATTGGTAAAGGCATGCACACAAGGTGTTTATGAAAATGTCCATGTGAAATGTCTAGTCTTATGTTCATGATGTTTTGAACTAGGGTAATGTCCCAATAAGAATGAATAGTTGTTAAATTATATTGTAAAGTTATTATGATCCATGTATTAGGAAATTGATAACCGTGTTGGTTGATGGTTAATGAGGGGTTAAAGACTCTATACATAAATATCAACTTGAATAGTGTGTTAAACTAAAGTATGGTATGTATGTAGTATAATATTTCTAATGATATGTGAATGGTTAAGGTTCTTGATAACCCTAAATTGGAATGTATGATGAATTTAGTTAAGGCGTTATCCTATTTAAATTGTTGAGCAATGAAGGCTTCCATAAGGACCATGTGGTTATCTATATTGTTGAATTGTCTAAATGGGTCAAAGTCCTTAAGTGTGAATGTAATAGATGATGATGCATGGACAAAGGGTGGGAGTCCTAATATCGATAATTTATAGTTCTAATGGTTAGAGGTTAAAGTCCCTTGCCTGATAAAAGGGATTGAGGATAAAGTCCCTTGCCTAATGAAATCGCTTGTGGTTAAAGTCCCTTGTATAATGAGATCTCTTAAGGTTGCAGTGCCTTGCCAAATAAAATGGCTTGGGTTAGAGTCCCCTATCTAATACGACATGAGGTTAGAGTCCCTTGCCAAATGTGTGGGCATGTGGTTAGAGTCCTTTGCCTAAATGAATGTGCGTGTGTGGTTAGAGCCCTTAAACGGTTATTTATGTGATTAGAGTCCCTAGCTTAATGAGTATATACATGGATAAAGTCCTTTGCGTAAATAATATGTGAATGTGGTGAATTCCCATAATTAATAAGAATTATTTGAAGCTAAGTATGGAAGGTCATAGTTCTCTACTTTATGTCTCATGATTGAGTGCTTTAAGAATGTTGTTAAGACTTTTTTGGCACATGATGTAGCTATATGTATGAATAGGTCATAAATATGGGTGAATATGATATATTGACTTGTTGATTGATAATGTTATTTTATCCTTATCCTTGAGTTACATTACACTCCAACTACTAACCATCTTCGTATGCTATGTTCCCAGCGACATAGGGTCTAGCGCATCATTTTCTCTTTCTATGTCGTGATTAGGTGATCAAGGCCATTTGTGCATTAACTTTTGAGTGGTGAGCTTCCTTACTTCAGAAGAAATTTATTCTTGGCCACCTATCTTTAAACTTAGTCTTATTTATTTTGTTTGGCCATTGTCGAGGGCTTATCTTGATATATACATTCTAACCATTGATTTGTATAAAGGTGTTTCTTATGACTGTGGAATTGGGTATATTGGTTAGTTTGATGAATCTATTGAAATGTTTAGATATGTTTAAGTTATGACTTGTAGTTCATTTTTTTACTAACTTATTATATGGTCAAGATTCACCCAACCCTTATGATTAATATAATGATTTGGCTGCATAATCGGGGCGACCGCTGGTTTATTTGGGCTAGAGGTTCCTATACGACATGGACCGGTTTTGAGTTATGTCACCAGGTGGCGAGTATGGTTAGTTGTATGCAGTTCCTACTAAACTCAAGGCTTAGACTTCAAATATTATAGTTACATGTGCAACCTCGATGTGATGCTAGTTGGAACTTGCTTTGTTTAGTTCCAGATCTATTTATTCTTATATATCTACTTATTATAAACCCCAGTTTGTGTTTTTTATTAATTTATTATCTTTTCCATTGAGTGTATTCACTCTTGTGGGTGATTCTTTAGCAGTTTTTTAAGTATTCAAATCATGTGTTATGATTATTAGTAATGTTGAATCTTATAATGATATTATTATTACAGATATCATAGTTTTGATGTGATTTTAGGAATGGACTAATTATCCCACTATCATGTAGTCATAGACTATTTACCTAGACAATTACGTTTGCCATTCCCAGTATACCCCCATTCGTATTGGAAAGTGCTGTTAGTTACGAGCCAATGAGGATTATCTCTTATGTTCATTCTAGGAGACTTAACTCTAAGGGTTGTGAGTCTTATCTCATTTATGTTTGTAATGCTAGTATTGAGATTCTATCGCTTGACTTTTTTCTTATTGTTTGTGAGTTTCTTGATGTTTACCCTACCAACCTACTTGGTATTCCCCCTATCCGTGAGAATAAGTTAGCTATTGACCTCGAGCCTAGCACCCAACCTAATTCTATAGAACCTTATTGTATGTCTTATTGCGAGCTTAATTCTTAGCTTTAGGGTGCATTCGTGTTTTCTAAGGTTGATTTGAGGCACTGTATAATAGGTTATGTAGTTACGGTAGGATAATTTGAGACTTTAGAGTTTAAAGCATTATGGATCAGATATGCTTCAGGAGTTAT